>NC_037668.1:193632711-193850014 GCF_003255815.1 Theropithecus gelada | reverse complement strand
TTTTTTTTTTTTTTTGCTAGAGACTCAGCAGTGTAATAGAAATTAATATGCTAGTACTCAAAACAACAGCAATCATAACAATAATAACAAAATCTGTCTTCTTGGCTCAGTTGCACTCAAGTAGTAGTTTGACCTTGGATTCGTTGCTTTATCTCAATTTTCTTTCTGTAAAATAGCCTTAGGATCCCTATCCTGCTCACCTCACAAGTTGTGAAGTTCATTAGGTTAATTGTTGCATCTCTATATCCATTGTTTACAGTGTTTTCTAAATCTTCCCATTAAATGACGTTAAAACCTGCTAAGAACTCAAACAATCCCAGATACACTGATGTAGGATTTAGATATGTAGTCTGAATATAACATCAGACAACCTGAATTATTAAACAAGCAAAGAAAGTTGTCACAAAATAAACATGGAAAATATCATTACATTTACCACCATTTAAATTGCACATTTCTTGTAAGACATACCCACTACATAAAATAAAACCCATCTGCAGAGGCACAGCAGTTTTTCTGCAGTTGGGAAATTGGTGATTAAAAAGTAGGAATTTGAAATTAATTTATTTTAGAAATTGAGAAATTTTATTCTCCCTTCTAAACCATGACCCTCAACACAGTAATGAGCAACACAATCTGGAGGGTATGATAATCTCCCAGAATATGCCCCCAGGCTAGGTGCTCAGGGCCTAACATGCCTTTTTAAGAAATGTATTGTTTCTGTTAAATATTGCTCTTTTCATATTGTCTACTTTAAAAGACAAATACTTCTGGGATGTGTAAGCCCAGGAGTGGGAAAGGAGAGTCATCTTAGAATTTATTAAGTATGGAATCTGACCTATGGACTTGGTATGTGCATTCTCATTGCAGACTTGGGTTTTGGGTTTTACAAATGTAGAATACAAATATTAGAGAAGTTCCATCACTTTCCTTCACCCTCTTAAGTGAATGAACTGTGTAGCTGACATTTGATCCCCCAGTTGGTCTGCCAGCAAGCCCGTGTTCTTTCCTTTGCACGCCCTATACCATATAATAAATTAATTCATGAGATGCTCTCTTTGTAACAGCTGAGAATTAGAACACTAAGAGAGCATCGAACATCTGGAATAGAAGTAAAGTGATTTAAAAAAAAAATGGGGAGGCTGGAAAGCTTAGTCAACACATAGGTGCAACTCCTCTCACTCAGCGATCGTGCTGGGTCCTGCAGATAAGTAGGTTCTGCTCTTTGCCTCAGTGGGCTTTGATGGGCTCTGGGTGCTAAAGCTAAGATGGAATCGAGGGAAACTCCTAATGCCTCCTTTATTCGCATCAGCAATGAGATTGAAAGAGGCCCCTTCAGTGTGTGAATACCTGAAACTAAAGACTAGAAATATGCATTTAGACTGTTTACTTTAGGTTTCCTGTTTACATTTTGTTCCAATTTTATTCTCTCACTGGGGAGTAGAATTGGAATGCAGAGAAAAAGGGGTGAGCACAAGACAAAGGGAAGTGAAACTCAATTTTGAAGGCAGAACAATTTTTACATTTAAGTTGAACTGTGGGTTTAAAACATTTAGCTCTCTATTGGAAACCATTGTGGGTGGGGTGCATTTGTAACAGAGCTTCACCTAATTCATTCTATATGCTTGGCAGAGGAAAGGCTGAAATCAGAGCCAAATTCCAAAGAGTCTCTGAGGGAAGCAAGGTCACAGTCTACTCAGAATTATATAGCAACCTGGCCTAAACAGAAGATTTTTAATGTGTTTGTGCACTTAGGAATCATTTTTCTAGACTTTTGTAATTGTTTATCCATTTTGTGAAGTTATATTGTAAATGTATTGCAAACACTGCTTCGTAGCTAGATAAGAACAACTGCTGAATAATCTAATTAAGTCAACTAAGTTTATTTCATAGCTGGTTTTGAAACTGGGAATAAAATAATATAGAAGGGTTTATTGATTAGTTCCACCATCATAACAAGCCTGGAGAAATGTCTTAGGAGCCACATTTTGACTTTTTTATCTGACGAATTTGGCTCATCCTCAAATAAAAATTGTTTTTTAATTCCAAGCAGTCATATTATGAACAGTTGTTGTATTTTACATTGTTTTATAATTGGTCACCTGCATGATAAAACTCATTTGCAAGGCAAAAAGGCAAAAATGTGAGAAGCAAGAAACCAAACATTGTTAATCAGTAATTACAATAAAAATGGGAATAAGAAGAAATGTCATTTTAACTCACTTCCTGGGAAGACATTCCAGAGTTTGGGGGATGACGAAACATCTTTTGGGTGCTTAGGGACTGGAAGGGAGTGAGGACTTCAGACTTTGAAGTTATTTTTGCTTACGACCAACCAACTTTACCTCAAAGTGCAGAGTGCTTAAAAGTTAATTTAAACGTCGGTTACAAATTCCAAGAAATGTGGAGATATAACCCAGAAAGGCAACATGACCTAGAGAGATGAACAAGGGTTTGGGAATGTGGACTTGGTTGTTAACCCTGTGTCAGTTGCTGTTTTTTTTAACTTTGTAATGATGAAATACAGTTTCCATTCTCCTGACCACCTTAAGGTAGTACCAACCGCGGGTAAAATAATATAGAAGAGACATAATATAAAAGGAGAAATAATTTAGAAGGACAAAGCCCCCCCCCCCCCCCCAGTTTTGAAGATGACATGGATTTAGAGCAAAGCTTTGATTATTTTTGAGAGGTCCAGAATCCAGGCATCTGCCTCTCTTCATACAAAAGATGCTACTTCTTGCTTCTTCAACGGACTTCTCACCCTCTATTGATAGTCAGCCCCCTCCCACTGAAGGAATAAGAATCAATTGGTGATAAAAGGTTTTGAGAGCATCCTTTGCCAGCCTGGAAGTATTTTTCATCTCTACCAGTGGTTCTTTAACTTTTGAAGTTCTGTAAACATTTAAGAACATTGTAGGGGTTATGGATGTTTTCCTCAGGCTATTGCACACATTCACAGATTGATTTCCGAAGACTCTCCCATCTTAAACGTTGTTCATGGATCATGGGTTGTGAACCCTAGCTATGCAGGGTTTGTGTCTCTAAGCTCTGAAAACATCACCATCCAAGTTGTCCTCTCTGAGAAGCTACTCTCCATGGCCAAGTCACCTTAATGTGGAAAGGAAATATCTTTGCACATGATTTGTTCTCTTCTTATTCTGCCTGCCTCTTGTCAGAAGACCTCCCTAGAGGGAACCTCACAACTTTATGTCACTACTTGTTCCAAGGCTCAGTCGTAGGTTTGGGAAGGTTTTATTTTCCTCCCCTTTTCTTTGCATGAAAGTCTCTTCCATCTGCCTTTCCCCAACAGCAGCCCAGAGTGACCACTCTCAGATTTTTCACACCACTTATGCTTTGTATCAGCCGTATGATATTCATTTTTCTCTCTTTTGGTTTATTTTAAAATTAATTTTTACTATAAAATATTTTAATATGTATATAGAGAATAGAAATAACACCCATTTTAATACAATTTTTGCATCATCATATACTTGCATCAGATTCTTTAAAATAGAAATTACAGTTACAGTGAAGATCTTCATCGCCTCTGCCTAACCCCTTCTTTTCTCCCCCTCCGGTAGTAAGTGCTGTTCTTTCCAAACATGGTTCATCTTTTACTTTTAAAAATTATTTTTCTGTGTATAGACCTGATCTATTCAATGAGATTATATTTTCTTGAGAATGGATAGTAGCCTTATTTTTGTTTTTCTTTGTCCTCAGTGCTTGGTTCCCAGCTCAGGGGTCCTTAATATGTGACAGCAGATGCATGGAGGTGGGGTTGCGTGGCCCTTGTGCCTCCTCATTTTAAGGTTCTTCTCCATCTTGTCCCTCAAAGATGGTTTGCATTGTTAGAAATTTCGAGAAGACCGTTTTTTCTCCTTTCCTATTTTTCTTCTTTCCACAGAAGAAAACTCAGATCATATGAGATTTCATATTTCTCTGAATATCCTGTTGCTCTCCACTTCTCCTGTTTCTTTATATAAGGAACGATTCTTTATCCTGGTTTCTCAGTTCCTTTATTTGCAGGTTTAGAGAAATACTCATGCTTTAGGTCACCTTTAACTTTATTCAAATAGTATAAAGTAAGCAATGAAAAGGTAAAGACGATTAATATAAACCCCAAACCCACTATATATGTCTACTAAGAACAAAACTCAATAAAAAAATGCCTTGAATTCCAAAAGTATGTGTGTCTGTGTGTGTGTGTGTGTAATATGTGATTAAATTGACAAATTTATTTGCTTTCCAGAAATTTCATTTCTTTATTTTATGTATTTATATACTTTGAAAATCCATCAATTTGTCTTGGCAATTCTGATATTACTCCTATTTCACAAGCAAGGAAACCGAGGCCAGAATGGCTAAATGACATCTCAGGTAGCAGAACTATTAGGGGTAAGATTAACGTCTCCAGATTTCTTTTCCTTAGGCTCGGGTGGTTTTCCTGCTTCAGCCTCCTGAGTAACTGGGAATACAGGTTTGCACCACCTTGCCTGGATTTTCAACAAATGGGACTGGCTTTCTAATCAGGAATTGAACCTGGGCTGTGGTGGTGAAAGCACCAAATCCTAACCACTAGACCACAGGGTGGAGGTTTCTTCTTGTTTAAAAATCTGTCCCTCTTCTCACTATTTCTTTTTATTGCTAAATAATATTCCATTGTCTAGTTGTACCACAGTTTGTTTACCCATTCACCCATAGGGGGACATCTTGGCTGTTTGCAGTTTTTTGGCAATTATGAAAAAAAGCTACTCTAAGCATTTATACGCATATGTTTGTGTGAACATGTTTTAAACTCATTTGGGTGAATAGGATTATATATGATTGCTGCATCATATGGTAAGACTAGGTTGAGTTTTGTAAGAAACTACCAAATTGTCTTTACAGGTGGCTGCATCATTTTGCATTCCTTCCAGAAATGAATGTGAGTTCCTTTTCCTTTGCATCTTTACATCTATTTGGCATTGTCAAGTTTTTTAATTTAAGGAGTCCCAAGTTATTTTTTTCTTCATGGATTGTGATTTTCATGTTATACTTTAAAACTCTTCACCAAACCCAAGTTCCCCTAGGTTTTCTCCTATGTTATTTTCTAAGAGTTTTATAATTTTGTGTTTTATGTCTAAGTCTGTGATGCATTTTGAATTAATTTTTGTAAAAAGTGTGAGGTCAGTGTGTACATGTAGTTCTTTTTCGTGTAGATTTATAGTTCTTTCAGCACCCTTTGTTGAAAAGACTATCCTTTCTCTATTGAATTGCCTTTTTTCCTTTGTCCAAGATCAGTTAACTAGATTTGTGTGGTTTCTGGGCTCACTATATTGTTCCGTTGATCTGTTTGCCTAGTTTTTCACCAATACCATACTTTCTTTGTTACTATACCTTTATGGTAAACCTTGAATTTGAGTAGTGTCAGTCTCTGATTCTTCTTCTTCAGTGTTATGTTGGCTATGCTGAGTCTTTTACTTTTCTGTGTAAGTTTTAGAAGCAGTTTGTTAATGTCTACAAGATAACTTGCTATTATTTTATTTGGGATTGCATTTAATCTATAGATCAAGTTGAGGAAAATAGACATGTTAATGTAATTGAGACTTCTATTCATGAACATGGAATTTCACACCATTTTTTGAGGTCTTCTTTGATTTATTTCACTAGAGTTTCATTTTCCTCATATAGATCATTTTCAAATGTTAGTGGAAGCTTATCTAAGTATTTACATATTTATTTTTTGGGTGCTAATGTAGATGACTATATTAGCACATTTTTGTGTCGCTACAAAGAAATACCTGAGGCTAGGTAACTTACTAAAAAAGAGATTTAATTGATTCACAGTTCTGCAGGCTGTACAAGTGTGGCTCCAGCATCTGCTTCTGGTGAGGGCCTCAGGAAGCTTACTAGCATGGCAGAAGGTGAAAGGGGAGCAGGTGATGTGACATGTTGAGAGAGGGAGCAAGAAAGAGAGAAGGGGAAGGTTCAAGACTCCTTTAAACAAACAGATCTCACATGGACTAACTGAACAAGAACTCATTTGTCACCGAAAGGATAGTGCTAAGCCATTCATGAGGGTTCCATCCCCATAATCAAATCACCTCCCACTAGGCCCCACCTCCAATATTGGGAATCACATTTCAACATGAGATTTGGAGAGAACAAACATCCAAACCATATCAATGATGTTGGATTTTTAATTTCAAATCAAATTAGTCATTGCTGGTATGTAGGAAGGCAATTGACTTGTATATTCATCTTGAATCTTATAACCTTGCTTTAATTACTTATTAGTTCTAAAAGACTTTTGAGCAATTGTTCAGAATTTCTGCATACACAGTTATGTCACCTTCAAACCAAGAAAGTTTTATTTTTCCTTTCTGATCTGTATGTCTCTTATTTCCTTTTCTTGACTTATGGCATCAGCTAAAATTTCCAGTATGATATTGAATGGTATGATATGATAGTGAATGGGAGTTGTGACAGGGAACATGGTTGCCCTGATCCTGTACAGCATCTAGTGTCTCACCATTAAGTATGATGTTAGCTCTATAGTTTTTTTGTAAATGTTCATTATCGAGTTGAAGAAGTTCCCTTCTATTCCTAGTTTGCTGAGAGTTTTTATCATGACGGTTGTTGTCAAATGCTTTTCTTCTGCATCTATCGATATGATCATATGATATTTTATTCTTTAATATGTTGATGTGAAGGATTAAATTAATTGATTTTCAAATGTTGAACCATCCTATCATACCTGGAATAAATCTCACTTGGTTATGATGTATAATTCTTTTTATGTGTATTTGGGTTTGATTTGCTCATATTTTGTTGAGGATTTCTGCATCTATGTTACTGAGTGGATATTTTTCTTTAGTTTTCCTTCTTTGTAATAACTTTATATGTTTTCATTTAAATGTCTATTTTAGGTTTGGGGGAACATATGAAGGTTTGTTACATAGGTAAACTCATGTCACAGTTGTTTGTTTACAGATTATTTCATCACCCAGCTATTAAGCCCAGTAACCAATAGTTATCTTTTTTGCTCATCTCCCTCCTCCCATGCTCCACCCTCAAGTAGACCCCAGTGTCTCTTGTTTCAGTCTTTGTGTTCATAAGTTATTATATTTAGCTCCCACCGATAAGTGAGAACATATGGTATTTGGTTTTCTGTTCTTGTATTAGTTTGCTAAGGATAATAACCTCCAGCTCTATCCATGTTCCCACAAAAGATGATCTCGTTTTTTTTTATGACTGCATAGTATTCTATGGTGTATATGTACCATATTTGCTTTTCATTGACAGGCATATAGGTTGATTCCATGTCTTTGGTATTGTGAATAGTGCTGCAATGAACATTTGAGTGCATGTGTCTTTATGGTAGAATGATTTATATTTCTCTGGGTTTTTTTTGATGTATAATTTTATTTTTTATTTTTTTAAAATTATTATTATTATTATACTTTAAGTTCTAGGGTACATGTGCACAACGTGCAGGTTTGTTACATATGTATACCTGTGCCACGTTGGTGTGCTGTACCCATCAACTCGTCAGCACCCATCAACTCGTCATTTACATCAGGTATAACTCCCAATGCCATCCCTGCCCCATTCCCCCTCCCCATACTAAGCCCCGGTGTGTGATGTTCCCCTTCCCGAGTCCAAGTGATCTCATTGTTCAGTTCTCACCTATGAGTGAGAACATGTGGTGTTTGGTTTTCTGTTCTTGCGATAGTTTGCTGAGAATGATGGTTTCCAGCTGCATCCATGTCCCTACAAAGGACACAAACTCATCCTTTTTTTATGGCTGCATAGTATTCCGTGGTGTATATGTGCCACATTTTCTTTTTTTTTTTTTTTTTGCAGGTTATACAACATGTTTATTTAGTGAAAAATAGGTGATACAAATTTTCCTTCAAGATATTAAGCAATAGCTTTCTAATGACTCTGTTCTCTGTGAATGGTTTAAAACTCACTGGCATTTTGTCTTTTAAAGCACTTGAGAAATGCTGTTTTCATCACATCCAAATTCTTCTGTCTTTTCAGTAATAGTTTTAAGTTTCTAGGGATCTTGCTATTGTATTTCTTACAAGTTGTCTAAATTATGAAACTATGGATGTAACTTGCTTTAAAAGTCGGTAGAAGTGTAAGAGATGCCTTATCTAAAGGTAATTTGAGAGGCCCCGAGACTCAATTATTCCTTGTGACCCAATAAAATATTTTTAGATTTTTTAAAAAATTTTTTAAATTATTATTATTATACTTTAAGTTTTAGGGTACATGTGCATAACATGCAGGTTTGTTACATATGTATACTTGTGCCATGTTGATGTGCTGCACCCATCAACTCGTCAGCACCCATCAACTCGTCATTTACATCAGGTTTAACTCCCAATGCAATCCCTCCCCCTCCCCACTCCCCGTGATAGGCCCCGGTGTGTGATGTTCCCCTTCCCGAGTCCAAGTGATTTCAAATTTACAAGAAAAAAACAACCCCATCAAAAAGTGGGCAAAGGATATGGACAGACATTTCTCAAAAGAAGACATTCATACAGCCAACAGACACAGGAAAAAATGCTCATCATCACTGGCCGTCAGAGAAATGCAAATCAAAACCACAATGAGATACCATCTTACACCAGTTAGAATGGCAATCATTAAAAAGTCAGGAAACAACAGGTGCTGGAGAGGATGTGGAGAAATAGGAACACTTTTACACTGTTGGTGGGACTGTAAACTAGTTCAACCGTTATGGAAAACAGTATGACAATTCCTCAAGGATCTAGAACTAGAAGTACCATATGACCCAGCCATCCCATTACTGGGTATATACCCAAAGGATTATATGTTTATTGCGGCACTATTCACAATAGCAAAGACTTGGAATCAACCCAAATGTCCATTAGTGACAGACTGGATTAAGAAAATGTGGTACATATACACCGTGGAATACTATGCAGCCATAAAAAAGGATGAGTTTGTGTCCTTTGTAGGGACATGGATGCAGCTGGAAACCATCATTCTCAGCAAACTATCACAAGAACAGAAAACCAAACACCGCATATTCTCACTCATAGGTGGGAACTGAACAATGAGATCACTTGGACTTGGGAGGGGGAACATCACACACTGGTGCCACATTTTCATAATCCAGTCTGTCACTCCCTAACTCATTTTATGAGGCCAACATCATCCTTATACTAAAGCCTGGCAGAGACACAACAAAAAAAGAGCATTTTAGACCAATATCCCTGATGAACATTGATGCAAAAATCCTCAGTAAAATACTGGCAAACTGAATCCATCAGCACATCAGAAAGCTTATCCACCATGATCAAGTGGGCTTCATCCCTGGGATGCAAGGCTGGTTCAACATATGCAAATCAATAAATGTAATCCAGCATATAAACAGAACCAAAGACAGAAACCACATGATTATCTCAATAGATGCAGAAAAGGCCTTTGACAAAATTCAACAGCCCTTCATGCTAAAAACTCTCAAAAAATTCGGTATTGATGGAATGTATCTCAAAATAATAAGAGCTATTTATGACAAACCCACAGCCAATATCATACTGAATGGGCAAAAACTGGAAGCATTCCCTTTGAAAACTGGCACAAGACAGGGATGCCCTCTCTCACCACTCCTATTCAACATAGTGTTGGAAGTTCTGGCTAGGGCAATCAGGCAAGAGAAAGAAATCAAGGGTATTCAGTTAGGAAAAGAAGAAGTCAAATTGTCCCTGTTTGCAGATGACATGATTGTATATTTAGAAAACCCCATCATCTCAGCCCAAAAATCTCCTTCAGCTGATAAGCAACTTCAGCAAAGTCTCAGGATACAAAATTAATGTGCAAAAATCACAAGCATTCTTATACACCAGTAACAGACAAACAGAGAGCCAAATCAGGAATGAACTTCCATTCATAATTGCTTCAAAGAGAATAAAATACCTAGGAATCCAACTTACAAGGGATGTAAAGGACCTCTTCGAGGAGAACTACAAACGACTGCTCAGTGAAATAAAAGAGGACACAAACAAATGGAAGAACATTCCATGCTCATGGATAGGAAGAATCAATATCGTGAAAATGGCCATACTGCCCAAGGTAATTTATAGATTCAATGCCATCCCCATCAAGCTACCAATGACTTTCTTCACATAATTGGAAAAAAACTGCTTTAAAGTTCATATGGAACCAAAAAAGAGCCTGCATTGCCAAGACAATCCTAAGTCAAAAGAACAAAGCTGGAGGCATCACGCTACCTAACTTCAAACTATACTACAAGGCTACAGTAACCAAAACAGCATGGTACTGGTACCAAAACAGAGATATAGACCAATGGAACAGAACAGAGTCCTCAGAAATAATACACACATCTACAGCCATCTGATCTTTGACAAACATGAGAAAAACAAGAAATGGGGAAAGGATTCTCTATTTAATAAATGGTGCTGGGAAAATTGGCTAGCCATAAATAGAAAGCTGATATTGGATCCTTTCCTTACTCCTTATACAAAAATTAATTCAAGATGGATTAGAGACTTAAATGTTAGACCTAATACAATAAAAACCCTGGAAGAAATCCTAGGTTACACCATTCAGGACATAGGCATGGGCAAGAACTTCATGTCTAAAACACCAAAAGCAATGGCAACAAAAGCCAAAATTGACAAATGGTATCTAATTGAACTAAAGAGCTTCTGTACGGCAAAAGAAACTACCATCAGAGTGAACAGGCAACCTACAGAATGGGAGAAAATTTTTGCTATCTACTCATCTGACAAGGGGCTAATATCCAGAACCTACAAAGAACTCAAACAAATGTACAAGAAAAAAACAAACGACCCCATCAAAAAGTGGGCAAAGGATATGAAGGGATTCCCTCTTTTTCTATTGATTGGAATAGTTTCAGAAGGAATGGTACCAGCTCCTCCTTGTACCTCCAGTAGAATTCAGCTGTGAATCCATCTGGTCCTGGACTTTTTTTGGTTGGTAGGCTATTAATTATTGCCTCAATTTTGGACCTTGCTATTGGTCTATTCAGGGATTCAACTTATTCCTGGTTTAGTCTTGGGAGAGTGTAAGTGTCCAGGAAATTATCCATTTCTTCTCGATTTTCTAGTTTATTTGCGTAGAGGTGTTTATAGTATTCTGTGATGGTACTTTGTATTTCTGTGGGGTCAGTGGTGATATCCCCTTTATCATTTTTTATTGTGTCTATTTGATTCTTCTCTCTTTTCTTCTTTATTAGTCTTGCTAGTGGTCTATCAATTTTGTTGATCTTTTCAAAAAACCAGCTCCTGGATTCATTGATTTTTGGAGGGTTTTTTGTGTCTCTATCTCCTTCAGTTCCGCTCTGATCTTAGTTATTTCTTGCCTTCTGCTAGCTTTTGAATGTGTTTGCTCTTGCTTCTCTAGTTCTTTTAATTGTGATGTTAAAGTATCAATTTTAGATCTTTCCAGCTTTCTCTTGGGGGCATTTAGTGCTATGAATTTCTCTCTTAACACAGCCTTAGCTGTGTCCCAGAGATTCTGGTGTGTTGTATCTTCATTTTCATTATGTTCAAAGAACTTCTTGATTTCTACCTTAGTTTTATTATTTGCCCAAAAGTCATTCAGGAATAAGTTGTTTAATTTCCATGTAATTGCATAGTTTTTGAGTGATTTTTCATAGTCAACTTCTATTTTTATTGCATTGTGGTTCAAGGCTGTGTTTAGTATTATTTCAGTTCTTTTTCATTTGTAGAAGATTATTTTATGTCCAATTATATGGTCTATTTTAGAGTACATGCCATGTAGTGAAGAGAAGAATGTATATTCTTTTGATTCTGGATGGAGAATTCAATAAGGATCTATCAGATCCATTTTATCCATGTTGAGTTTAGGTTCTGAATATCTTTGTTTTCTACCTTGATCATCTGTCTATTACTGTCATGGGAGTGTTGAAGTCTCTTACTATTATTATGTGGGAGTCTATGTGTCTTTGTAAGTCTCTAAGAACTTCCTTTATGAATCTGGGTGCTCCCATGTTGGGTGCATATATGTTTAGGGTAGTCTTCTTGTTGAATTGAATTCTTCACCATTATGTAATGCCCTTCTTTGTCTTTTTTGATCTTTGTTGGTTTGAAATCTGTTTTGTCTGAAATTAGGATTGCAATCCCTGCTTTTTGCCTGTTTTTCATTTGTTTGGTAGATTTTCCTCCATCCCTTTATTTTGAGCCTATGATTGTCATTACATGTGAGATCGGTCTCTTGAAGACAGCATACCAATAGTTCTTGCTTTTTTATCCACCTTGCCACTCTGTGCCTTGTTAAGTGGGGCATTTGACCCATTTACATTCCAGGTTAGTATTGATATGTGTGGATTTGATCCTGTCATTGTGCTGTTAGCTGGTTGTTACATAGGCTTGTTTGTGTGGTTGCTTTACAGTGACACTGGTCCATGTGTTTAAGAGTGTTTTTGTATTAGCTGGTAGTAGTCTTTCCTTTCTATATTTCATGTTCCTGTCAAGATCTCTTGTAAGGCAGATCTGGTGGCAAATGTTCCCTTAACATTTTCTTATCTGAAAATTTTCTTGTTTCTCCTTCACTTACGAAGCTTAGTTTGGCTGGATATGAAATTCCTGGATGAAGATTTTTTTTCTTTAAAAATGTTGAATATAGGCCCCCAGTCTATTCTGGCTTGTAGGGTTTCAGCTGGGAGGTTCACTGTTATCCTGATGATGTTTTCTTTGTAGGTAACCTGCCCTTTCTCTCTAGTTGCCTTTAAAGTTATTTCATTTTGACCTTGGAAAATCTGACAATTATGGCCTTGGGATGATCTTCTTGTGTAGAATCTTGCAGGAGTTCTCTGTGTTTCCTGAATTTGACTGTTGGCCTCTCTAGCAAGGCTGGAGAAGTTTTTATGGACAATATCCTGAAATATGTTTTCCAAGTTATTTGCTATCTCCTCATCCCTTTCAGGGAAGCCAGTAGTTTGTAGATTTGGCCTCTTTACATAAACCCATATTTCTTGGAGGTTTTGTTCATCCCATTTTATTCTTTTTAATTTATTTTTGTCTCATTGTCTTATTTCAGAGAACCATTCTTCAAGTTCTGAGATTCTTTTCTCAGCTTGGTTTATTCTGCGGTTAATACTTGTGATTGCATTCTTGTGTTGTGTTACTCAGTTCTGTCAGACTCGTTAGGTTCTTTTTATACTGGCTATTTTGTTCTTAAGCTCCTTTTTCCTTTATTGTGATTCTTATTTTCTTGGATCAGGTTTTGTCATCTTCCAGAATCTTGATGATCTCTGTTCCTGTCCATATTCTGAATTTTATTTCTGTCATTACAGCCAGTTCAGCCTGGCCATTTGGAGGACATATGACACTCTGGCCATTTTAGTTACCACAAAGTTCTTGTGTTGGTTCTTTCCCATCTCTGTGTGTGGGTGTTCCTTTTAATGGCAGTACAGATTGAGTATAGTCAATAGACTTCTTTTTTGGATGCTTTCACTGCGCTGAGGCTTTGTGCAAGGTCTTTATTTGAAGCTGCCTTTTTGTCTCTGGTTTAAGAGGATGATATGTTAGTGAGGTATTTTTGGTGTTGAAGCTTTAAGGTGTGATCCAGCAAGTGACACTTAGGCCTATTGGTCAGTTGGTAGACTCTTTCTCAGTCATGTGACTCCCCTATGTTTCCTCACAGTTGCAGCCATGTTCTCTCTCAATGCTCTGAAAGTGTGGGTTCCTCTCCCCCTTGAGTGCTGTCTGTAGATCATGACTTGGTACTCCTTGGCTGCCCACTGCAGCTCTAGAGTGATCTGTGTTTATCTTTCTTCCCCAACTTGGAGACAACAGAGGAAGGGAACTTAGTAGTGATTGTGTTCTAGGGTTGTTTGCTTGACTTCTGGGTGCTTCACCCCAGAGAGATGCAGGTCAACAATTGCTCTGTGCAACAATTACCCAGAATAGAGGGTCTATGCTATGGACCCAAACCAGGGGTTCCCTATCTGGTGATGAGCAGTGAGGGATGTGTGGGAACCACAGGAGATGGATTGGCTTCCTCTCCTTGGGTTGACTATAGCTTGTTGTAGTGTGAATAAGGCATTTAGGGTTTTTACTCCTTCATTAGTGTAAGGGTAGCAAGGGCAGTTCCACTGCAGAGGCAATGGCAGAGAGGCTTTCAGTTGCCTCTGGGGGCCCAGTTCAAGGAATTTCCAAATTGCTACTGGCTCAATAGCTCTGGCAGGGGTTGGCTGGAGGCCCAGGCCTGGAGGACCTGTCTAGTGAGGAGATATGGGAACGGGCACCCATGTAACAGTCTGTCTATTTTTCTGTAGGGCTACTGTGATATGCTTTGGGTCCACTCCAATTTCTAGTTGCCTCGGATTTTTCTGTACCCAGAGGTATCACCAGGGAAGGTGCTTCCCTGCAAGGGGGGAAGTTCCCCTGGCTCCATGTTGCTCCCAGGTGGGCCATTGTCCTGTCTGTCTTTTCTTTACTCTCTATGGATCAAGCTATTTTCTTGATTAGTCCCAATGTGAGTACCTGGATGTTTCAGTTGAAGATGTTGTATTTACTTGCCCTGTTCATTCCTCTCCATGAGAGGCATGCACACTAGCTACTTCTAGTAAGCCATCTTGCTTTATCTGGTTTTGATTTTAGAATAATGCTAGCCTCATAGGATGAGTTAGGAAGTGTTCCTTCTGCTTTTATTTAAAAGAGTTTGTAGATAATTGGTATAGTTTCTTCTCTAAATGTTTGGTACAATTCATCTGTGAAGCCATCTAGGCCTGGTGCTTTATTTTTTGAAGGTTATTTGTTATTGATTCAATTTATTTAATAGATGTAGGCCTATTGAGATTATCTATTTCTCTTTGTGTGAGTTTTACTAGATTATGTATTTCAAGGAATTGGTTAATCACTCTTTCAAATATCCTACTTATTACCCATATATACTTTTGATATGGTATATTTCGCACTTCGTTACTTTATATATGTAATTTCTTTTACTCAATTGTGGGGTTCTTGAAGGTACAAACCATGTTTTTAAATTTTGCATCCTTAAGGCTTAGCACAATGACTGGACATTTCAATCATTGTTGACTGAAATGAACTGAATTTTTCCAGATTGTCAACTGGGCATGAGCACTATATCTGAGAACACCACAGATATAAGAAGAAGAACATAAGACTATTATTTATATTATAGATTTTACATTTTATAAAGGTTTAATCTACCAAGTTCTTTTAAGTGGTTTATTTCTGTGTAGCATTTTAATGTTGAACTGTAGACAATTTACTGCTTGAGAGAAGGTTGACTGAGAGTGAATCAGGGATATCTGAAGTTAAAAGTTTAATTCAAAGTGATGATGTTTATCATTGAAGGAAGTATTAATAGAATTATAAAAATGTGATTCACCCCTTTCTAAATTTCTGGAAATTATCTGTTGCATAAAACAGAACACACCTGAATAGACACAATAACCATATAACTGGGGCTCTACTGGGGCTAACTGATCATTAAAAATTACAAAACAGGAAGTTAGACTTGTAATTTAAACTTCTGCTTAGTCTTTGGCTGTAATTAAATATTATGTTCAGGACAAAGAATGAGCTGGAGGGTCTCTTCAATCTCTGCTGTGATCTGCTAACTGCTATTGTTTAATTGAGGTACCTTGTGTTCCCCAAAGGCTGAGCCACAAGCTGCTCTCTCCAGACGCTGTGTTTAGATTCCTTGTGAGCCCTCAAGTGCTGCATCCGCTGAGACTTGGTGTTGCATTTCATTGATGTGTTCAGCCTCTTTTGGTCAGATAAACCAAAGCATAAACATTGTGCTGACAAACCCGGGTCACAGAGTGGTTTTTGGTCGCTGAACTGCCCAAGTAGATTATTAGGGGAACAACATTTTAGCAGCAACAGCAAGTTGTTTATATGATATCTGATCCCAGACATTTTGCATGTCTTTAACACGATATGAATCTATTTTTGGGATTGGTAATGATTATGGTAAACAACTAGATTTCCTTGTGAAGTTGACTCATGTTATTTTTCATAGAATTTATCACATTATTTATCTGTATTTCTTCCCTGTGGTCTGTGAAGTTAGCTTTTGTATAATAGGGTGTGTGTATTTATTTACAAGAAAATTACTCTATGTGTTAAAATAATGTTTAACTTTGTTTTCTTCCTATTATTAGTGTGTTCCATATTGGTTGGTACCAGACTAAAATGTGTATAATCCTTCAGTAAAAAGGCTAAATGTTATAATGTATAAATTCTGATGTAAGTTTGATGGTTAAATTGGTTATTTATGTTGTGAATAAGGTTTGCAAGGCTACTTAACCAGTTTGATTCTTGATTTCCATCACTATAAAACGTATAAAACTGTATGCCACATTTTTAAAGGCGAAAAGATCATTGATTTTTTTCATGTAAAATGCCTGGTACCAAGGGTTTCATTGCTATTAAACATATACTTCTACAGGCAGAGGTTTTTGCTGTCATGAAAAAGATTTTCTTAGCAGTATGCAACATCTCCCAGTGCTATGGCATATTTTGACAGAGAACACGTGTGCTACTTTTCTTCTGTATAATTGAGCCGTGTCGAGGAAACATCACAATATAATGGCCTTTGTGAATTTATTTTGAAACTTAAAACTGGCATATTTTTGGTATGTTTTATTGTTTTTAGTGATGTTGCCTTCTAGAACCTTAACTATTTTACATAAACTGATATAAGCAGTGCATTATTTGTTCTCAAAAAGAATGTACCTAATTGTGTTAAAATAATACTAAGAGGACTAATGAAGTGTTCCTAAAATAGCAGTGTGGAGACCTAACAGCGATTATTTTTGTATTTCAAGACTTGAATTATTTCCACTTCCATAGAATAAAATTTCTGTTCCCCTCTTGAGCATCACTACTTGAACAACTTGCAGGCCTCTGAAACCCAGCCCACTCAAAACTCACCAAAACTAAATTGGTTTATTTTTTGCCTTTGCCTCCATGCCCTGCAAACCTATTGCTCTTCTGCATGTTCTGTCTTTGTTAATGGCCTCAGCAGCCACACGCTTCTCCCAAACTACACGTCCTCAAAGTCCCTGTGGGTGTATCTTTCTCCTTCTAAAAAAGCATTATATTAAACTTGCCTTCAAATCCTGATGGTTTTTTCTTTCTCAAATGTGGCCCCTCCTCTCAATCTTCTGGTTCAGGCCACATGCTTACCATAATGCCTCTGGGCCATTACAGCAGCATCCTGAATGTTCTACCCTCCACACCACATTGTGATTCTAAAAACACAGATGTGATCATGTCACTTCCCTGGGCAAAACATCTGCTGCCTCTTGATTCTCCACTACATAGGACAGTGGTTTACAAGTTACAGGTTGCAGGCTTTTAATTAGTAGTGAATTCAAATTAGTGAATTACATTCAGCTATTAAAATATAATGGAAAAGAAGATAATAGAGTGTATCACATTTGGTAAAGACATTGTTCTGTGAAACTCTGTTCTACTTGTATTTTTCTATATAAACGTGCAGTGTTTTGGTACCGTTTCATGATGCAAAATATACTTCTGACCAAGGGTAATAGTCTTGAAAGTTTGAAAACCATCAGAATGGAGGATAAATTAAAACTTTTTATCAGGGCATAGAGTTTCTTTTATAATCTTCCCAAGTTACCTTTCTATAGTGGCTATAGTCTCTAGCCACCTCCTTGGAGAAGCCTGTTCCTATTTCCACTTCAAGAACTCACTGTATTTCCCTAGCATGAACTTTGCCTTTATTCAAGCTACCTTGTCTAAATGAACTACCAGTTCTTACACTTTTTGGTCTCAGGATCTGCTTAAATTCTTAAAAAGTATTGAATACCCCTTAGGAGCTTTGTTTAAGTGGACTATAAACTACATTTATCAACATGCAACATACAGGAAATTAAAATGGAGAATTTTAATAAATATGTATTAATATTAAAAATAATAATGAATCCATTAAATGTTAACCTAAGTGATACATTTTTGTGAAAAAAATCTGTATTTTCCAAAACAAAACAAAATTAGAAGAGTGACATGGCTTTATATTTTTGCACATCTCTTTAATGTCTGAATTAATAGAAGACAGATTCTCACATCTGCTTCTGTGTTCTCTCTATTGCTATGTGTTGTTTTGGTTGAAGGATATAAAGAAAATTCAGCCTCTAATGAATATGTACTTGGAAAAGGAATGAGTATTTTGATTACATTTTCAGATTATTTTGTAGATATTCTTCTTTAATACTACACCAAAACTCAACAAGTGATAGTTCCTTAAATGTTAGTTGCAATGAGTCTGATACCCTACCAACTAACTTTTCATAGTCTATGACATTAAAATCTATTCAAAAGTCTCCTTTGCACCTTGAATGGATCTTTTACCCATGCATGAATTTGCAATATCATGTGTTGGTCATTTGAAGCATATTGCTTCCCTGAATCATATGTGAATCTTCTAAATGTTCACTCATTTCATTATACATAAAAAATTACATTGGTTAATATCACCACCGATTGCATCAAATAAGTCTTTAAATATTGGGAAGCCTTCAAGCTTACTATGGCAGATACAAGTTTTGCAAAATTCTAATTTTTACTTACAGGCTGTAATTTTAGGATTGGAATCCAATAATATCAGCTGTTTTCCTTGACATGTTATACAACTGAATTAAGGTTTCATGGGACAGTAACCACAGCTTGTGATACGTTTGAATTACTGTAGTTTGTCAGTGATTCTTTCAAGTAAATATAGTGTTTTTTGAAAAAAGCACAACTCAAACAATCACACAAGTGTTTTTCCTTGAAACAAGCATTGAACTGCGGGAAGCAGATGTCTACTTCCTCTTTTCTTTGCACAGAATATTAAACAGTCACGTACTGAAAGGTCAATATTGTTAAAAATTAATAATTTTTACTATTTTATCAAAGATTTGCCTAAATAACACTGCTTTTTTTTTTTTTTTTTAATTTTACTGCAAGTACCTGGCATTGAAGAACACCACTACAGGTACAATTTGGTGCCACTACTGTCTTGACTTGTGCTAAGGCACCAGCAGTTTTACCCACCTTTTCTTTTGCACCATCAGTGCAAACGTCAACATAGGGAAAAAGGCAAATAAGGAGTTAGCATTATTATGAAATAGTCTTCCTATGGGCCTTTTATCTGGGTCCTCTGAAAAGATCTTGCTGACACCCAGGAGCTGTTGTTTACACTTTGAGAACTACTGACCTGAAGTATCTTCCCTAAACCTATTTTGTGCTTGGAAAATTTGTATTCAGACTTAAAGATCAGGCTCAACTGTTACATACTTTGTGAAGATTACTGAAGCTCCCCAGATTAACTTGTTACTACTTCTCTGAATTTCTGTATATTGTAGTCCCTATCATATTTCTCTTTGTCCATTAGGTGCTCCTATTATGGACTGAGTTTTATTTCTGTACCACCCAACAAATGCCTGGTAGATGCTCAGGATTTCTTAAGGAGCAGAAGCCTGTATCTGCTCATTATACATTCTGGCTTTTGTTATTCTCCCCCAAGTCTACCATGGGGTCAGAAGGGGAATAATTACTGCCTGAGGCAAGTAATTTTCTGAGGCAAGCAGGGACGTTTTACCAACATGTCCTTAGTGCTACTTCCACAAGTATCAGAAAACACTGACAGGATGCTTAGGGTTCCAGTGTTATATTGACATTGTGACATGAATGCAGATAGCACCAAAAAAGCTTCTGTTCAATAAGTGTGTGAATAATTCCCCTGTATTCTTTAGTCCAAACCTTGATATAGGTCAAAGGGTCATTTTAGGTAACTCCACCCTAACTGAAGATGTCCTTGGATCTCCTAGTTCTCAGATAATTTTCATGGGAATTAATTGAATACTTTTTAAAGTTTTAGTTCTTATTTTTATTCCAGAAACGTTTGCTTAGCATTTACTATGTGCCAGGTGCTCAGCATTCAAAGGTAGGCAGGGCATAAATTCCACTTTCAAAGCAGAGTAACAGGGAGAGCAACAGGAGAAAGGCATTGAATTTGGTTCTCAGATTTATACTGCTTTTATTTTCTGTATTTTGAAATTTGGAAGTTAAGTGAGTTTTCTTGTTTCTTTGTTTTTATGTGTATGCTTTATGAATGAATGCTTAGATTGTAAATGTTGTCATAGATATTTCCGTTGTAAATGTCCTCCTCCTCCTGTGTTTAAAACAGTGTTGAGTTTTTTTTTTTGGAAATCTGAGTTTCAGAGTAAGGCTTCTAGAATTTAAAAACTCACCTTAACATATTATTTGCAAAAATATATCATAGTATCTCAGCACTGATTTTTAAACTTTATATTAGATTCAGGCTTTTTAGAGGATACAAAAAAAATGTACTTCTTTAAGTGTAGTATTTCTTTTTTAAAAAACTGCCTTTACTTCCATTTTGAGTTATCAAGTAACAATGCTAAGTTTGTATAACTTTATGTAGAAAGTGAAAAAAAAATCGTTGCTTGTCCAAAGAGTTTACTATTTTTTGAATGAGACAGAACAAGCACAAAGATGTTTATATAAACCCAAGTGAGAATTTTGACTGAGAGTATCTCAACTACAAATTGTAGTTTTTCCCCAAGATTTAGAAGAGAGGAGACCACAAGTAGTAGAAGACACAAAACAGACACAGCAGAACTTTTGGCTTTGCTCTTTACATGTAAGGATCTATTTCTAAAATCAGTCCTCATGTATTTTTATCTAGATCATGTTTTGCTGATGTGCTGATTAATTTTAATTTTATACATCAACTTGGCTAGGCCACTATACCCAGAAATTTGGTCAAACACCAGTCTAAATGTCACTGTAAGCGTATTTTTTAGATTAGATCAGCATTTAAATTAATAGATTTAGCGTAAAGCAGGTTTACCCTCCATAATGTAGGTAAGGTTTATCAATCAGTTGAAGGCTAAGGCTGAGATCTCCAAGGAAAAGAGGATTTGCCTTCAGATTCAAGCTGCAGCATCAACTCTTTTCTGGGTCTCCAGCTTTTCATCCTTTTGTGCAGATTTTGGACTTCCCAGCCTCCATAACCATGAGAGCAAATTCATTAAAATAAACTATTTCTACATACCCTATTTGCTTTCTGGAAAGCACCAATAGGGTACGGGAAGCTTGTCCATGTATTGGGTCTTACGTTAGCCCAAGGAAGAAGATGCTGCCTTCCTCTCCGCTAGTCCTTGACACTGCCAGGCTTAGGCTCTTGGAAGTCATAATAATGTATCATTTTCAGATGACAATGCAGATTTCAAAGCACTTGCACATTTGTGCATGATCAACTATTTCTGTAGAAGTATTCAGAAACAGCGAGGACTAGGGACCCATGGGGAAAATAAAATTTGTTGAAGTACATGGATCCAGGTAGAAAGGAAGCGACTGGTGGAGGAAGCAACAGAAGAGAGAAGATTGGGAAAGCTCTGTCACGTGCTGAATTGTGGTGTCCCCCACCCCCAAATTCATATGGTGAAGCCCTAACCCTCAGTGCCAGAATGTTAACTGTATTTGGAGATAAGGTCTTTAAACAGGAGATTAAGTTAAAATGAGGTCATCACGGGGGACCCTAATCCAGTTTGACTGATATTCTCATAAGAAGAGTAATTTTGACATACAGTGAGGCATCAAAGCCCCCCACACCGAGGAAAGACCTTGTGAGGGCACAGCAAGAAGGTAGTTATCTGCAAGCCAAGGGGAGAGGCCTCAGGAGAAATCAAACCTGCTAACACCTTGATCTTGGACTCCTAGCCTTCAGAATCATGAGAAAATCATTTTACATTGTTTAATCTATCCAGTCTGTGGTGTATTGTTATGATAGCCCTAGCAAAGGAATACAGGCATCAAGGGTGAATATTGATCATTTTTCAACTTTACTTACACTAGACACAATTCCGGTTTATTAAACATTTCTGTTTACCCAGGAACCAAGTGAGTGGTTCTCAAGAACTACCCTATCACTACCCCAGATAGGCTACACTGACTGGTCTCTGGGGCCAGGGTGATTATTGCTATTTGCATTAAGCAAGGAGAAGACTCTTCCATGTCTCCCAAGGGCCCAATAGCAATGCACTTCTGTGTCTGAGGGTGCTCCTACCTTGGTTCATGCTGATCCACAACTGCAGCTCCAGAAATGTCTCGTAAGCGCATGTAACCAGTGAGCCATACATTACAGGGCACTTCACACAGCCCAGTGATTTTTCAGTCTAATATTTCCCAGGCCATTTTTTCCCTTGTGTGGAAAATGCAGTTACTGATGTCTGAGTTTAAACAGCTAAATAGATTTGTAAAATTTTAAAAAATAAACTAATTTTAAAGATTATTAATTATAAGATGATATAATACAACAATAAAAAATGCACTAGCAAGTGATTCTTTATTGTTTTGATGCTTTGCCATTTTAATAGCAATAATTATATAATAATAATATTGTAGCTAACACTTAGTGTTTACTGTGTGCCAAACACCATTCTAACCTCATTACAAGATGTTAAATTTGAAATATGTTGACATAGACTGTCTCATTTAATTCTTGTAACAAAGATGTGAGTTAGGTAAGGAAGGAATTATTCCCATTTTGCAGATGAGAAAGCTGAGTAACAAAGTTCACTTTTTTTTTAGTCAAGGTTACCCTTCTAGTAAATGGCAGAGTTTGAAGCATAATTTAAGTCTTCAGATTCCTAAGTTAGTGCTTTTTGCAAAACAACTCTCTTATAAATGACATCAAATATATAAGATAATTAAGAGTAAGAGAGCGTGCCTTTTTTTTTTTTTTTTTTTGCCTGTTTGGGTTCTAAACAAAGAAATGTGAGACTCGGTAAGGTGAGAAAAATGGCATTTGCCTCCCTAAGGATAACTAACATTTAGCCCTTGTGGGAAGAACTGAGGGTGAAGAATGGAGTCCAAGAAGCACAATGTTTCTAACACCAGGAGCTGTGTGGATTGGGGATCAGAAGGAAGCTGAGCTGGAACTCAAGATGCCTAAAGAGCAAGAAGGGAATATGAAGCCAGTACAAGAATAATAAAGAAAGTATAAAGTTACATCTGAACAAATCAAAAAACCTATAAAGGGAACCAAGATATAATGTGAAACAAAACACTAAGAAAACCTTTTCTTTCATTTTTTAATTTGTAAGATGAATTCAATTTATAGAAGGCAAAATATGTTAAAAAAGAAAAGTTGTGCCTTTGAGAGACACAAGAAAGTGGATAACATATGTCTGTGGAAAATCCGAGGCTTCAACATACATCAGCGTGTCCTTTAAGATATAAATTATGTTGGTTTCTATACTCAGATTTCATTCCTAGCGATAGCAAAAGCCAAGTGTGAGGGAAGAATTTAGAGATAAACATGGTAGAGAAGGAAATAAAGGTCACTTTTTACATCCAGCAATTTCAGCCATCCTTCCCTCCCTAAAAACAAAACTGAACAAATACGAGAAATTTAAGATTGTTACTGCAGCCAAAGGGCAGTTGAGTAAACAGAAATATATCTTACAGTTTGTTTCCAAAAGTTAAAAATATTATCATAATTCCTTTTGGTGATTTCACTATCTCAGGTAGGATAGAATCAACCCTATCCATAAAGATATTTAGGAAGCAAAGTAGCATTATTGCTTAACCAATACCTTGACTAACTAATTAAGCCTTCAGAAAAAGAAGACAGTGAGATTTTTCTGATTATCATCACTCCGTAATTACTAGTATTTTCCATAACCTAGGCAACTCGGCTGTCTAAGAAACAAAACCCAGCTGAAACTGAACCTTCTAAAGTTTTCCTTCTACAATTTTTTAAGGCCCAGAGCAGGATCCCTGTCATACTAAAGTCTCTCCTGGATGTCTGGAAAAAGTCTTATAGTCTGGGAGACATTCCAAAATATGTGCAGTGACCATTGCCACAGGCGTGAACTTCTTAATGCATTTTGCAGAAATCTCCTCCACAATGAAATTGATTACCGTCTGAAGGGATTTTTTGCTCTTTTCAAAATAGCAAGCAGCTAGAATATGCTTTTCTTATGTTTTATTACATCCTTAAGTATCTCATGTGGACTGAATGTGACAGGAGAAAGTTACCAGTCTGAATCTGATATACAATGTCTAGTTTAAACCAATTTTTTTACATTGATGGGTCAGATGAACAGCAAAAGGAAAAACTCTGGATGTTTGAAGACTACACATACAAAATTGTACACTGATTACTAAAACTTGGGTTTCTGCACAGTTTTCGTGCTGCAGAAACTGAAATAAGATCAGAGAATAAATGTGAAGAAATGAATTTTTAAGGAACAGGTGGAAATTGAAAAGAAAATGGAACCTGGAGTTTTGTGAGTGTGTCTGTCTGCCTTATGAGAATGACATTTACGAGGATGGAGGAGGGTTGGAGGGTTTGTTGTAATGCTTTTACATAACCAAGATCAAATTGTTCAAGTTCTTTAATGCTATCTATTTGTTGTATTTAGCAAAGGAATGAATTTGCAGCTAATAGGCAGTAGTTTGGTTTTTATTCACCTAATACAAATAATTTTAGGAGAGCTGTCACCAGGCTTGTTGTAATGTCAAACGAAAAGTCTGATAAATCAGAAAAAAGGACATACAGGGAATATATTGCAATTGCAATAATAGCAAAAAAAGAACAGAAAGGACGTCTGTTATCAGATTTCTAATTCTTAATTTTGTAGCAGTTTCCATATTTTGCTAGAAGCTGGAAAATTGCTCAGTCCCTGGTATCAATCACACCTCAGCTAGACAGCAGATTGAGGCTAGTCACTGCTGCTGGAAGATTTCTTCCTGACAATGATTCATATGAGCCAATTGTCAGGAGTTTTGAAGTTCTTAAATAGAAGTTGATGTATATCTTTTACTGTTGTGCAGTCACTGAACATATTTCATATGATGGAAAATAGCTTTGCAGAAAAATTAACCTATTCCTTATCTTTAAACAAGATTGCCTTCAAAAATTATCAACTCATTCACGAGCATTACATTTTCTGAGCTTTTCACATTTCATATATGTGTATATATGTGTGTGTGTGTGTGTGTGTATATATATATATATGTGGCAAAATTCTTAATCTTATGGTGCATAGGTCACCACAGGAGAAGGTGTGATATGTCATTTAAAAAGCCCAAACCTTTCACATTGTATTGTCACAAGAAACTAAAAGCAAGGCAAATAAGTATTTTCAACTTATGGTCTTACAAATTATTTCTTAAATATCACAAACTGATTTTGGTATATCACAAGGAAAGATCAGATAATTCTAATCCATGCTGAACATGTGATTTTGAAACAGAAACAGTAAAGATGAAAGGTGAAAGCTCCCACAGTAGGACCAGTAATGGAAGGGAGAGAGAGTCCTTTTTGACCGATGTACTCTCGCCTTACCTGTCTTTTGCTGTGAAATCATGGTCTTTTAGCACAGGAGCAAATCTTAGAGATCATCGTATAGTCAAACATCTTTTTTTGTAGATGAAGGAAACTAAGGACTGGAAAGGTGAACTCAGTTGCCCAGGTCAAAGAGCTACTTGGAGGAAGAAAATCTGAAGTGGGTTTGCAGCCTTCTAAGTCCAGTGTTCTTTCTTCTCTTCCCACATACTGTTTCTTCAACTGAACTCTTACTCTGAGCAACAGGAGAGCAGCAGCAGTAATAACTCCAGCACCATCAGGGCCGGGCCACAGTTGATTTTTAGAGGAGGCTCCTTGCACACAAACCAACTTTGCTTCTGGCCAATAGACCTAGAAATTACAAGTTGATCTTGCTTTACTCTATATGTGCTTCAGAAATGACTTCTTTGCAGAAACTGCATTGGCATGGTTAATTAAAAAGCATTGTTAGAAGACGGCACAAGGGGAGTGGCATTCTGGGTGCTGGTAGTGTTCTGTTTCTTGGTCTAGATATGGGTTACACGGGAACATTCAGTTTGTGGAAATTGTGTGAGGTGTGTATTTCTGGATATTTCAACAAAAAGTTAAACAAAACTTACAGAACAATTATGAATCCATTGTTTTAAAAAAAAAAGCATATTGGTGGCCGGGCATGGTGGCTCACACCTGTAATCCCAGCACCTTGGGAGGCCGAGGTGGGCGGATCATGAGATCAGGAGTTCGAGACCAGACTGGCCAACATGGTGAAACCCCTTGTCTACTGAAAATACAAAAAATTAACCAGGCGTGTTGGTGGGTGCCTGTCATCCCAACTACTCGGGAGACTGAGGTGGGAGCATCAGTTGAACCTGTGAGGTGGAGATTGCATGAGCAGAGACGATGTCACTGCACTCCAGCCTGGGCAACAGAGCAAGACTCTGTCTCAAAAAAAAAAAAAAAAAAAAAAAAAAAAAAGCATATTGGCATCAGAGAAATTAAATACCACTAGAAATGATTCTGCAAGCACGTTTTAACAATTTTTAAACAAAATTTTAAACAAAAACAGCCATCATTATCTGGCAAGAGTTTTACTGTAAAGCAAATTTAATCTGCTCCTTCAGGTAGAAACGTTTTCCTGGTGCTGTGGTCTTCTTCGTACTGTGTAACTGCCGAAGGAATCACTTAAAGATAAAAGCTGTTATATGTTTCTTACATCTTTAGACAATGGGAATTATTCTAAATTAAAGCTGACAGAAAGCATTTTTTTCTATTCTTCTTTTGAATTTGTGATGTATATCTAACGACTTGAGAAATTGATTTCGAACTTTCATGGTAACCTGTTATAATTCTTATGGAGGAAAATAAAACATAGAAGTTGTTCTGGTTGGGCAATATATTGTCCTACTTGTTTATTGCTATTAACAAAGGAAAATTTGGATACATATATGTACATATGTACATATATACACATACAAACACCTCATTCCCCCCCCACACACACACACAAATACTTGGCATACAGTGAATATATTTTACCACTAAAGCTGTACTAAACGTAATTAGATATGTTTGGGATAAGTCAGAAGCATTTTAGAATCTTATAGTATCTTAATTATTATATACTATAGTTAATATCCTATAGCTATAAAAATGACTGGGAACAAGCTAGGATATAAATTTAAAAGTAAATGCATAGGAGTGTGGATATAGAAAGATTGCTGAAAAAATTAATATTTATAAATCAGCCATTTTTTCCAATAGTAACACTGAGAGAATGAGAAAATACCTGCAATTAGCACATTTTAAATTAGTCCTTTCCTTTTACAGCTGCCAGTGAAGGGCATATTGATCAGAGAAAGGACCAAATAGACAAAAATGCAGAAAGCAGATCTATGGTGTAAAGTGCCAGAGTAATTGATCCTTACCTAGTAAATATTCACATATCTTAATATAAGTTAATACTGTTAGGAAACAGACCAATTTCATAAACAACATGCAACTATTTGGAAATTTCAATTGTAGGTACTCAACAAATATCAAGTAAGCACATTTAAACCTAAAGATGAATGTTTGGATATTTTAGTGGAACACTTTAGTATTGGTTCTGACTGTAATAATCCTGGCCAATATGTGTAGACTGTTTTAGTAGTCATGGTTTCCAAGCTGATTGGGCAGACACCATGTCTATCACTCTTTTGAACAGCAACTTGAATCCTCTTGGCTTTTGGAACATATAAAATAACAATGTTCTCCAGAAATGCTGCCATATGGTAGCTTCTCTTTGGAATGCAAACTTAAATTCTTGATTATAAGTTGTATGCGCATTTGCCCCGGCATCCACATGCACAGGTCTTTATGGGCGTCAAATAAGGTATGCTTGCTGGGAAATAGAATGATTTTTGAATGCATAAGAACCCAAAGAGGATGACATAAACTTAGTGAAGTTTTCAAGCTCCAGTCTTTCTTATGTATGCATATTTTAAATTAAGAAGCAATCCAAAAGTTGAAAATCGGGGAAATCGGAGGCACTTAATTTTATCAGAGAAAAAATTGGGAGATAAAACTTTGGAAGATGTCAGAGCAAAAATTGAAAGATAAAAAAATGAGATAGGGGAATAGCAAAAAAAATTTTTTAAGGTAAAACTATAAAATTTCCCCTCAAATTGTACACATTGGTTGGACTCAATAGTCATCTTCTCTTACTGGAACTAACTAAGAGTTAGTCCCTGTGATTGCTTACGAGACAGAGCCAGGTAACTGATGCGTCAGAAACCTAGCTGTGGAACCACTGTGTGAATCTTTATGCCCTGCAGCTTAATTTGAATTTTAAGCAGATTTGGCTCTTATAAATCCTAAAGAGTTATAAAACCTTGAGTTATTTTCTTGAAAATGTCTGATAATTCAATTTATAATTTATGCTTAATACTTTAAAGAAAAAGAAAGAAAGAAAGAAAAGGAAGGAAGGAAGGAAGGAAGGAAGCAGATCAGGAGGAGCACAAACCTGCAGACATATATTTTTCAAGCCTGCTGTCAAGGAAATCAGAGTCATAAGAGAACTTGAACAAAATCAAGAAATTTACCATTTAGTTATAAAATTAGATGCAACATTCCATATCTCATCCAAATATAATCTCTTAATCTATTGGGAAATCATATTCAAGAGTGGCTTCTCCATTGAAGGTATAATTCCCTTGGAAGATTCACATGTGTTTTATACAGTTTATCCCTAAAAATGTTTAAAGACAACTCTGTGTAAAATTTGAAGTACTTGACTCCCCTATCAGTGACTTTATCTGAGGCATGGTCTACCATAGTAGTGTTTACACTGCACATTAACCAGTGAGTATTGATCTATTTCTTCCTGAAAAATTTCCCTCCCCATTTAAAAATAAGCAGAAATAAAAACCTGGCTTCCTCATTTGTGATGGGTGCTAAAGTCATGACTAGATAAAAGACTTCAATTTATCAGTTTACATGTGAAGCCAAAAACTACTTGTTTATCTCTTAAATTCGAAAGGTTACTCAGAAACACTCAAGGCCAAATTGGAGAAAAATGATTAATTCCTTTTAGTAAATGTTTCTTTCTTATAAATGGAATTTAACTCCTTGGGCAAATGTAACATTCTTTTTACCTCCGTGATTGCTAAAGTTTCTTTAGGGTAAATGTAGAGAAGAAATGGGAGTAGAGGGAATACACACACACGTATGCACACACACACACACACACACACACAGACGCTGCAACCACACAAAGCACAAAACATTTGTTGAATATGTCTGTGACCTTTGCTTATGTTCAGATTTCAACGTCAAGATAAGCCAAGTTTCCCACCTAGATATTTTCCCTCTGTAACTGGATATGTATCTAGACATTTACTATCATAATGGATTCTGGAAATGACATTAAAATTTCATTTCACTACCAGCCAAGCAAATTTCAGATTTTTAAAAAATTAGATCATTTACAAGCTTTGCAAGAATCTCACTTTATTAATTGGGGTGACACATTTATAGTTATTGGTTACAACGACAATGGAATCTTTCGTAATAAAACAATGTTCTGACTATAATTATAGTCCATAAGCACTATCAGCCATTTAGTGGCATTTAAGATGCTCTCACTTTCTTCAGCCTCTTTACACCTCCCTCTTAGAGCATCACTACTATCCCTTGAAATATGGAAAGGTGGAGAGGTCTTTCTGAGCTTGGGCACTTCCACTGTTATTTTGCTGCTGGTCCCTGCCCCTATGAGGAGCAGCAGCACTAAAAAGCTACTTTCAGAGATCCAAAACAGACATGGCTCGTGGAAAGCCATGTCTTGGTATGGTTGGGGCCTGTCAACCAATTGTGTTCAGTCCTTTACTCTCAGAGATATTTAAAAGCTCCTACTGCCTCCTTTTGTGTAGCGGTAAGTGAAGATTCAATGGGACAAGGCTCTAAATGGACTGGAGGCCTCTTTTCCATTAGAGATGTGTTTCCTTATAGACTTTTGGCTTCACGCTTTATTTTCTTCTGCTCACTGCCTCTTATTCGATCATTTGTTTTTTCTGTTCTCAAACTCTCTTTCTTCTCCTTCTCCTAATTTTGTTTCTGAAAATTTAGCCTATATTTTAGAATCTACTATATACCAGGCAGTGTTCTACTCTCTCCTTACTTTTTAAACTACAGCCTATCAACTAAAGTTTGTTCTATGGTTGACTTCCTCTCAGGAAAAAGACTGAGAAGAATAGACAAAACTTTGTAAAGAAATGTGTAGGATGGTGGTGGGAGAGAAATCACAATGAGTGCATTTGGAAAAATACAGGTAGTTTATGTATTTTTTTTTTCTACCTGTCTTCATATGTTTGTGATCATATTTTAAACTAGCATGGTTAACGGCTGTGTCTTTCCTGAATTATTAGACGCTAGTTTTATAGTGAATAACATTCTATATTTGTTCAGCAATTTTTAGATAATGAGACAGGAAAAATTTCTGTTCATTCCTGCTAAAATAGATTATGATCTATAGAATCTGGTTATCTGCTATTTAAAATGTTTCCTACGTGTTTGAGGGTTTCAAAAGTGTCCTTTTTACTTGTGAAATGTAATTCTATTTTCTAGACATAATCTCAGTGTTATATCATTACAGAGAGTACTTTAGTGAACAGTCAACATGAAGAGAGTAAAAGAAGGACACTGGTATATTGAGCCAGACGCTTAAGAAAAGTAATTAATAAGAAAATAGCTCTGTAGCCCAATGAGAATTAAATAATGAGATTGATAGAAACTAAATAATTGGATGGTTTGGGTTTGGATTATGTACATGAAGATTTTTTAAAAGTGAAAGAATTGTGTTCTTTGCTATACTGGTAAAATTAAAATTAATGAGTAAGGGTAAGGAGGACTGAGGAATTTAGGTAATTTGTGGTTCACTGTAACAAGGTGAAGAAGACAACTTTTGGCAAGTTTTTTGTTGGCAGAATCTGATTTGCACTAATATGATGTTATTTACAATATTTATCCCACTTAAGTGAGTATTTGCATATTTTACTGTAGAAACATGGGGGTTTGTGGCATATGATATATACAAAATATTACCTTTATAAATTCTAAAAAAATCTGAATTCTGAAATATATGTGGCTTCAAGGACTTCAGTTAAGGAATCTGAATTCTGAAATATATGTGGCTCCAAGGACTTCAGTTAAGGAATTGCGGACTTGCGTATCTATTGACTATTGGGAGGAAAACTTTAAGAGGTATTATGAGCGAGCTATAACCTCCTCTTTAATAGGAAGAGTCAGGAACTGTTGTCTAAAGTGGTTAAAGCAAGAAATAAAAGTATAAGCATATAATATAGTGTTATGGATCAGAATATCTAAAGAGAAATTTTTTAAAAATTTCTTTTTGAAGTAGAGGTAAAGAGGGTTGGAGCAGGAGACTTGCTTCTCACCATACCTTCTTCAAAACTATGAACTGTTATCATGTGCATGCATTATTAATACTTTAGTTTTAAAAATTAAATTATTTCAACAAACGACTTGAGTTTATATAATGTGCTAGGCATGGTATCTGGAAGTGTAAAAATTGAAACCTTTGTCGGGGCACAATGTCTCATGTCTGTAATCCCAGTGCTTTGGGAGGCTGAGGTGGGAGAATTGCTTGAGCCCAGGAATTCAAGACCAGTCTGGGCAACAAAGTAAGATCTCATCTCTACAAAAAATAAAAAACAAAACAAAACTAACTGGGCATGGTGACATGTACCCCTGGTCCCAGCTGTTCAGGAAGCTGATGTGGGAAGATTGCTTGAACCCAAGAGGTCGAGGCTGCAGTGAGCTGAGATTGCATCACTGCGCTCCAGTATCACTGCGCTCCAGCTTGGGTGACAGAGGAATACCATGTCTCAAGAAAAGAAAAGAAAAAAAATGAAGCTCTCAAGAATTCTAATATGTAAAATAGACTTGCAAACAATGAGTCTTGATACAAAATAGTGATAATTTTTATAGCATTATATAGAGAGAAGAAAGTGACTACTGTTTTCCAGCTAAGAGAGTGTACATCTAGATGTGTATGAGGGCAATGGGCCTGGTGACCTGTGGTTGAGGGAGGAGGAATGTCAGTCAAGGGAGCCTTCACAGAGGTGCTGGACCTTTTTAGAACGCAAAAGCCCCAATCTGAGAGGCGTCAGAGGGAGACAGAAACAAGGGTGAAGATGTAGAAAAGTTCTTGATGGAGAGCACTTTTCCATGCCCTCCCTATAGCTACAGAAAACCAGGCTGTAGCTCCTTTAATTCAAATCTGGCTTCCCCAGTAAACAAGAAGCTATTTGGATGTTTTGCTTTGTTTTTCCTGAAGGGTGACAGTAGAGGGTGGGAAAGGTACATTTTACATAGGAGATTTATATCTTAATTCTACTTTCAAAATAGAAGACCCTGAGAAAATACACATGAGCAGGGAATTTCTTAAAAGAAATTCAGTTTAAAGCCAGCTTTTTCTAGATTACAAGTAAACTGTGTAGAGTATGGGAAACATGGCTCATCTGGCCAGGGTTCTAAAGTAGGCAAGCTAACTAAATCTCACAGGAGGTCTTCAAGGAGAGTCCTAAACCCAGAATTCATTGCATTAATCCAGCCTAAATATTTTAAGGACATGAACAAATATGATAAGGTCATTGAAGAGAAAGGGTTGTTTGCTTCCATACCCATTTTGGCAGCTGTAGCAGCTGTGGTATGTCTTCAAACACTCAGATTATAGGTTAAACCCTAAAGTTGAGCCTTTGAGTTTCAGGGCTAGATAGGAGTTTCTTGAAATACCAGACTTTTGATATAACAGAACTTGTGGCATAGGAGCTGTTTACAAAACGGTTATAATGGGGAGCGATCAAATACATTATGAATAAATACAATATACGAAGAGTTAATATTAAAAATATGGAGAATGGGGGAAAAACTCGAAAAAGAGCTCAACAATCAACGCTTCAAGTGCATTAGAGTTAAGAGTGCACATGGGGGAGGCAGTGAGGCCTCTGACAGGTGGTAGGGGAAGTAAGTTGACAGATGAGCTTTATATTTCTTGAAAATTTTCTCTTTATCTCAGTTCACAGAGGCGGATGGGAAAGGAACAGATGTCAGAAACAGCAGTGCTTCTCAGGGAAGATTAAATGGTAGAGGAAATGGAGATCGCATTACCAAATAAGATGGGAAGGGAAAGCAGTGTGTTTAAGTAGAACTAGACAGAATGACCAGGTGGAATTTGGATTTGAAGTTTGAGGGGATATCATGTTAAAGCAGTAAACATCAAGCTATCACAGTCTGACCCGTTGAGATTCCATTAATTGATAACGATGATGAGTGCTTATTTGTTAATAAAATCGTGCCATAAAGGATAGGCATATTAAAGTTTTCATTTAAAAATACATATATTATTTGACTTCAGAATTGTTAAGAACTTGAAGTATTCTTACAACATATTAGAAAGAACTAAGGTTGAGGAAGATTTGGGATTATGTGAGAGTTGATTGTATCACATCATGTTACTTTTCATTCAATTTTCTCCTTCATCCCTCTTCCCTTCTCCCCTTTTCCTTCTTCATTTTTTCTCCTTATAGGGACATGTGGAGGTATGGGAACTCAGATGCAGTATTCAAAGAAAAAGAATGTATTATTAAGGAACTTGGTCACATTATTATTATAAAAGTATACATTCACTAAGAAAACATTTACTTAAGAAAAGTACTCAATTAGATTTCTGGTCTATGTATAAAAGATCTTCTCAACCAAAAACAACTTGAGGCTGGAATTTAGAAAACCTGAGCTGTAGTTCTACCCTATCCCTAGTTAGCCCTATGACTTCAGACAAATTATATGCCCTCTTTGGCTCTCAGTTTCTTCAACTGTAAAGAAGAGCTTAGATCATGTCTGCAATATATATGTTCTTAATTATTTGAATACTGTAGTCTAGATGGTGATCTTAATTCAAGCAAATGCCATTCACTTTAACAATGTACAGGGAAGAGATGGAAGAAATGGTTCCAAGAGCAGAAAACTATCTTGGTAAAGGAATTCCTACATTTGTATCTATTCATTCGACTAATACTAAGTAAACATCTGCTGTGATTTCCTATGCCTGGGAATGCGTTTCTTCCAGATATCCATGTTGCTTATTCCCTTGCATCCTTTAGGGCTTCCTTCCAGTGGGGTCATCTGATGAGGACTTCCTTCTTTCCTATTTAAAATTATGTGCACGCACACACCACACTGTCTCTCTGTCTCTCTGTCTCTCTGTCTCTCTCTCTCTCTCTCTCTCTCTCCCCAACCCCCCAAATTCTGGGACTCCCCATTCCTCTTTCTGTGATTTATTTTTCCCAATAACACTAATTGCTTTCTAATATTCTAAAAGTTACCTATTTATTTTATTATTTAAATCCCCCATTTGAAATTAAGATAAAGACAAGAACTTTGTAGGGTTTGTTCATTGCACAGAATAGAGTTTATCACATAGTAAGCCCTCAGTAACAGAGTTCAAGTCTTGATCATCAAGTAGCTGAGGAATTCTAGGCTGATTGTGAGTATATTATTTCAATGGGAATAGATAAGAAAACTAGGAAAGTCAGAGATAGTAATGGATTCACAATTCTGATTATCTTTTTTTAAAAATTTATTTATTTATTTATTTATTTGAGACGGAGTCTCGCTCTGTCGCCCACGCTGGAGTGCAGTGGCCGGATCTCAGCTCACTGCAAGCTCCGCCTCTCGGGTTCACGCCATTCTCCTGCCTCTGCCTCCCGAGTAGCTGGGACTACAGGCGTCTGCCACCTCGCCCGGCTAGTTTTTTGTATTTTTTTTAGTAGAAACGGGATTTCACCGTGTTAGCCAGGATGGTCTCGATCTGCTGACCTCGTGATCCGCCCGTCTTGGCCTCCCAAAGTGCTGGGATTACAGGCTTGAGCCACCGCGCCCGGCCACAATTCTGATTTTCAAACATCTTGAGCGACAGGATCTTTGTTTCTGATAAAAACTCATGTAGAAGCCACATGTGAAGAGTTAAGTGCAGACTTGGTCTGAGCGAAGCAGGTGAAAGAAATATGGCCATTTGCTTTAGCTAGAATCACCACCTAAACTATGGTATTCACATCATCAAGAATGTACGCGATGGATATATGATCCAAGCTCTTGCTTTTCTCCTGCCTCTTCAAGATGGTCCCTGAAGAAATTCTGAACAGATTTTCTCAAAGTTGCCTAATATCAAAAATTACTTGGAACACTGGTTAAAACACAGATTCCCTGGCTTTGCCCCTGGAAAGGAAAGGAAATATACCAAGAAGTAGGTGAAGAGGCCAAGGTTTGCATCAAGGAAGGTGATTATAGAGAAAAAGGAAACACAAGCATTGGGAGGCCGAATAAAGAGAAAGGTTAGCAAGAGGACAGGGGTCTACTTAGTAAAGTCATTTCAATGGTGGTCAGTCACTTACACTTGTCTCCCACATAAGAAGAAAAAATTGGATCCTGGTTTAGGCTGAGAATTGGATATGTTTAAAAAGAGAAAAACAAAGCCATATTTAGGGGTTTGTTTTGTTGAATTTTATTATTGACAATGGCGCCAAAGAACCAACATACAACCACTTGAACCAAATAGAACATTAACAGAGTTCTAAACATTCAAACATATGATGAAGGGAAAATTCCACTAGTCAAAGATCTCAGAAGAGATATCTCACTCATTCACTGAAAACTTGTACACAAACAAAATCTAGAAAAAGATGTATGTACGTTTCTTGTCCTTTCCTATTATCAGTTTCTTTTTAAATGTTTTTAAGTGTTATTTTGTTTTTGACACATAGTAATTGTACATAGTTGTGGGGTGCAATGTGATGTTTCCATACATGTATACATTGTGTAATGTTCAAATCAGGCTAATTAGCATATCCATCACCTCAAACATTTATCATTTCTTTATAGTGGGAACATTCAAAATCCTCTTTCTAGCTATTTTTAAGTATACAGTACAATATTGTTAACTATAGTCACCCTACTGTGCAATACAGTACCAAAACTTATTCCTCCTGTCTAACTGTAACTTTTTACCTATTGACGGATCTCTTCCCATCCTACCCCCAACCCTACCTCTCCAGTCTCTAGTATCAGTTTCTTTCTTTTTTTTTTTTACTATCAGCAAAACCTCATCAAATTATCTCATTTAATGGTACCACCTCTCCAGACATATCTGCAGGCACCATTGTATATCCATTCTGTCATAAAAATATCCCATATATCCTATAAATTTTCACCCATTAGTCTTTATAGTTTCTTACATTCATTGAAAAAAAACTTCTCTGAGAGCATCATATCCTCAAAACAATCTCAAATAGAGGGTACTTTTGTCCCCATTACTCCATCTCCTCTTGGATGTCTCAGACTCCTCAGCATCAAAACATCCAAACTGAATCTCATGGCTCCCACTGAACCCATGACTTGTCTTTATCTATTGTTCCCTGTCTTAGTGAACAGCACCTCCATGTCCGATCCATCATTCAATCTCTGTTAGTTTTACCTCCTCAATAGTTTTTAAATGCATATACTCTTCTACTCTCCAACCACTTTAGCCCAAGAAACCACTGTCTTCTTCTTTGATTATTATAAGAGCTTCACACTTGTTCTGTCTACATATGGCCATTCTGTAAGTCTTCTCTAAGTGTAGCTGTCATCAATCACTTTCTTGGTATTCCCACTGCCACAATCCCATTGTACCACTTTATCTGGGCCATTGGAGCAGCCAACACTCCAGTTACCTTAGTCTCTGCCATCTTCTACCTACACTATATTTTCATACCAGCTTAATCTCCATAAAGCATACATGTGTCCCAACTGCTTTGCTGCTTACTGAATTTAATCCAAACTTCTTAGTTTAGCATTCTCTTCACCAGTAATACCTTCTCCATATACCTATGCCTACCCAAATCCTGCCCAATATGCAAGACTCCTGTGGGTTTTCCTGACCTCCCTGCAGCCTGATAGGCTGTTCTGCTATTAGAACTCACAACACAGACTTAATTTTCTTGTGAGCAGTGTCTTATCACATTTATATCAGCAGACACACCTTGCACTGCCCCTTTCATATAGTGAATCCTCAATACACTTAATGAATTTTAGTACATTTTAATTTTATTTGAATAGTTTTTTAGACTTTGAGTTTCAGAAAAAGGCTGAATTACTGAATTCATTTTAGTATTGTGAAAATCAAATGGAAACCACCCCACATATGAAAACATAGCTGTACTCTATTTGTTTTATTTCAAAGTGAGCCAGGTCCTTTTACCACCAGAGAGGAAGAAAGAGGATTAAGCTGAAATTAATGTTTTGATGAAGATGAGGCAGATGGTAAATTGACCCAAGGGAAGCAAAAAAAATCAACTTGCCACATGTTAGCAACAGAGACTTCATGATTGATGTTCAGCGACTTGGAAATTTTCTCCAGGGCAAACTGCATTTTCACTGCTTACTTACATACATTTTGAGGCATAGATTAATTTCAAAACAAGAACTTAAAGCTAGGAGGAACCTCAGACATCAACTTAGTTTGTGGTTTTCAAACTTTTCGCTCTCCTTTTTTGGTTTAAACATTAGAACCCTTTATTCAATCAAAATCTTCCATGAAATTCCATTGTATAAAATAAATAAAACCAGAGTTGTCTTGGTTAAAGCAGGGTGTGAGCCCAGGATCCAGCCGTCCTGCCTTGCGGCTCTACAGCTTCCATGGTGGCCCCTGAAGCATAACAAGAGAATCTCTAGAAGGCTGGTGATCTCAGTTTGAAAACCAAGGATCTGTTCTTCCCTTTCATTTCTTACAAGTGAAAACAGGTTCAGAGAAGTGACATGACATGCCCAGTGATAGAGTCAGGACTAGGACTCAGGTTTCCTGCCATGCAATCCAGTATTCTCCTCCTATTCCTCTTTGCTATTTTCTTTGGTGGCATGTCCCTCCTCCTCCTTCTTTTCTTCTTCCTTTTTTTTGAGACAGAGTCTTGCTCTGTCACCAGACTGGAGTGCAGTAGTGCTATCTCAGCTCACTGCAACCTCTGTCTCCTGGGTTCAAGTGATTCTCCCTCTTCAGACTCCCGAGCAGCTGGGATTATAGGCGCACGCCACCATGCCTGGCTAATTTTTGTATTTTTAGTAGAGATGGGGTTTCACCATGTTGGCCAGGATGGTCTCGATCTCTTGACCTCATGATCCTCCTGCCTCAGCCTCCCAAAGTGCTGGGATTACAGGCATGAGCCACCGCACCCGACCGTCCCTCCTTCTAATGACCTCAATTTGGTCTTCACTTTTCCCCAGTGTTAGCACATATTATCCAAAAGGCCTTCTGAATTTCTATGAGTATTTTGATAGCTTCTATTCTCAACTCTTTAGTAACTACTACCAAATGGCCACTTTTTTTTTTTTTTTTTTTTTACCATAACTCTGTCTCTTAAGATACTACCATATTTCCCTATAAAAATGCATTAACAAGTTGGTAACGTGTTGACAGGAAGTTCTAAGAAATCTGTTTCATTCCAGCCTTCAGGGAATGTAGACAAATAAAGGGAAATAAAAAGAAACAGCTAAGAATTCTATTTTGAGGCCAGAATAGACAAGATTAAAAAGAGGGGAGATAAACAGGATTTTGAAAATATGAGAACTAAATTACTCACCTGTTATAATATTAGAAGTGGAACTTAGAACAAGCTTTATCAACTTCATTTTTCCCAAAGTGAAAAATACTTCATTTTAAGGGAACACCTTTTATGAAAAGAGCTCAATAATAGAAAAGTTTTTTTTTTTTAGTTTTTATCTTTAACTCCAACATCTATAGTGGGTGTGATGGCTCTTGCCTGTAATCCCAGCATTTTGGAAGGCCAACGCGGGAGGATCACTTGAGCCAAGAGTTTGAGACCAGCTTAGGTAACATGGTGAAACCCCGTCTCTACAAAAAATACAAAATATTAGCCAGGCATGATGGTGTGCCTGTAGTCCTAGCTACTCAGGAGGCTGAGGTGGGAAGAGCTCTTGAGCCCAGGAGATCAAGCTTACAGTGAGGTGTGATCATGTCACTGCACTTCAGCCTGGTGACCGAGCAAGACCCTGTCCCAAAAAATAAATACAAAAAATTCCAACATCTTATCTCATCATTCAGAGAAAACCTCTTTTAAACATCTTTCAGTGTAAATGCATGAATTATATTATATATGATATGTATATGAATTATATACATAAATAGAAGTATGCTATTCTTGCCATTCTACAATTTGATTCTTTCAGTCAAGAAAACTCTTGGTGCTCTTTCCACCAAATATAGATTTATTACTCTCTTTTATAGTTACACAATATACTTTTGTATGAATTTATTGTAATTTATTTAACCAGCATCCTATGAATTTAGTTTCTAGTTTTTAACTATTTTTTATTGCTGTAACAAACATCACTATGAACATATAATTGCATCCAATAATCACCTCAGGATAAATTCATAGAAAAGAAAGTGCTGGGTCAACAGATATCTTCATTTTAAATTAAAATATCTCTAATATTTATTGTAAATAAAAACTTTAAACAAGACAGAACACAGACAAGTATGAAAGTCTCCTCCAACCCCCTAGCTGTTATGCCAGTCTCCAAAAGAAACCTGGTATAGACTTCAGACCTTTAGTTCAGTATAAAACTATAAACATAGATACTTTTTAAAAAGATAGTAGATTACAGAGTACATACTTAACTATAACTTATTTCTTAACCAAATAATGGATTCTGACCAAATGTCCACGTCAGGACATATTGTACTAGCTCATTTCTTTTTTGGACTTCAGAGTATTTCATGCATAGATGAAAGGAAGCAAAATGTGGTGGCTAAGAGCATGGGCCCTGGAGCCTGCTCCCTGCCACCAGGTATATGACCTTAAGTGTAAGTCACGCTGTGCGTTACTCTATATATTTTAAACTTCGATGATAAATACCTACTTCATTACTTCCATTATTATTGGAAGAATTAAATGACTAAATACATGGGAAACGCTCAGAACAATAAGCGCTCAACAAATATTAACTATTATTAATATGTGGCATAATTTTTTAGCTAGTCCCCAGTTGATGGGCTTTTATTTTCAGGTTTTCAACAATAATGATGCAAGTCATATTTCATATATGTCCATTTGTAAAAGCATTTCTTTAGGGTATATTACTTAAAATTAAAAATAGATTTACTGGGTTAAAATGAAGAGACATTTTGTTTCATTTACATTTTTTGATTTTTTATTTCAGTAGCTCTGGGGGAGGTACAAGTGTTTTTGGTCACATGGATTGTATAGTGTGAAGTCAGGGATTTTAATGCACGCATCTCCCATGTAGTGTGCACTGTACCGGTAGGCAGTTTTTCATTCCTCACTCCGCTCCCACTCTCCCCGTCTCTGAGTCTCTAATGTCCATTATACCACTTTGTATGCCCTTGTGTACTCATAGCTTAGCTCTCACTTAAAAGTGAGAATATGCGGTACTTGGTTTTTCATTCCTGAGTTAGTTCACTTAGAATAATGGCCCCCAGTTACATCCAAGTTGTGCAAATAACATTTCATTCTATATATATATATGTGTGTATATATATGTGTGTATATATATATCTCACATTTTTTATTATACTTTTAAGTTATCGGACATATATGCACAACGTTTGTTACATATGTATACAGGTTTGTTACATATGTATACACATGCCATGTTGGTGTGCTGCACCCACTAACTCATCATTTACATTAGGTATGTCTCCTAATGCCACACTCGTCAGATGATGGCCAGTTAGGCTGGTTCTGTATCTTCACAATTGTGAATTATGCTATGATAAACATACACATGCAGGTGTCTTTTTGATACAGTAACTTCTCCTTTGGGTAGATGTAGACACTCAGTAGTGGACTTGCTGGATTGAATGATGGATATGCTTTTCTTTGAGAGATCTCCATACTGTTTTCCATAGAGGTTATACTAATTTACATTCCCACCAGCAGTGTATAAGCGTTCCCTTTTTACCACATCCGTGCCAACATCGATTGTCTTTTGACTTTTTAATAATGGCCATTCTGGCTAGGGTAAGGTGGTATCTCACTGTGGTTTTAATTTGCACTTCCCTGATGATTAGTGATGTTGAACATTTTTTCATGTTTTTTGGCCATTTGTATACCTTCTTTTGAGAAATGAAGATAGACATATTTTGAATTTTGATGTTTTAACATCCCCCCTCCTCCAAGAGGCTGTGCCAGTTAATATTCCAACCAATGGTGTATAAAAATATCCATTTCCGCACATCTGGTCATAGTGGATGTTATTAGTCTAATATGCAAGTACACACACTTATGTAATTTTAATGTGCATTTCTTTGGTTATTAGTGAAGTTTAGTAACATGTTTTATTTAGCATTTGTCTTGCATTATCTGAGAACTACTAATACTATCCTTGACCACTTTTCTATTAGGGTGTTTATTTTTTTAAATAGATTTTTAATGGCTCTCTGAATATTATGGCTATTAAGTTTTATTCACATGTATTGCCAATTCTTTCCTCAATTTATCATCTGTTTTTCAATTTTGTTCGTTACTTTGCCATGAAGAAGTGTCTCGTTCCTATGAGTCTTTTATAGTTTCAGGTTTTATGCCTAATATCATTTTTTTTTATTTTAACTTCAGTCTTCTCCAAATTGTCATCTATTTTGTACTCTGGGGCTTTGAGCTTTGAGCTATCTAAAACTTCTATTTTGTGTGGAAGGGTAGATGAGAAGACAGTTGTCCTAAAACTGTTTGTTCACAAGTCTGGTTTGTAATAACACCTTTATCATAAACTAACTTCTCAGGTCGGTTTCACTCTTTCTTAGTTCTCTTCTATTCACCTGACCTGCCAGTGGACTTTTACCACAGGCTTGTGATGTCTGATGTTTATATTACATTTAAATCTTAATATTTGAAGGGCATTTTCCCTCTGATTACTTTTGTTTGCTTTGGTTATTGTTTAGAATTTTCCTGGCTATTTGCAGCTGCCTGTTCTTCAAATGAAATTTACAATCATTTTGTCAAGTTACCTGTCATAAAATTGTTCTGAAGTTTTTTTTTTTTTTTTTTGCCTAAGATTTTATTATATCACTATATAATTTAAGGGGAATTTGGAACTTTAAATATTGAGATTTTTATCCAAGATCTGTTTCTCTACTTCAGGTTTGTTATATATCCCTCAGCATAATTTTATAAATGTATTCATATAAGCACTGTACATTTCCTAGTAGGTTTATGCCCAGATGTTTTTTTAGTAGACACCCTACATTCATTTCATGGTTGATTTGGAGTACAGTCCCACAAGTTGGGTCTAAAGTGTGAAAATAAATTTTTAAAAATGTTTATCAATCATTGTCACCAAAGACCTCTTCTTTTGCCACTTTCTACTATGAAACACACTTTTTCCAACTGGCTCAATGCAAGCTGTACCTCAGAATCCTGTCATTTCTGAATAACATCTTATCTATATGCTATTTCCATGAAAAGCTAATTTGGCCAAGATTTTGCTGTAAAGTATCCAGTGAGTTAGGCTTTCATTATTTTGCTGGTCTTACTTAAAGAAGAAACACATCTGGGAAATCAATGAGTATTTGAACTCACTGGACTTCATAAAAACTCTAAATTCCGTCAACCAACCATCATGCTTAATTCTCATTCAACCAACCAACAATTATTGAGACTTAGTATGTTCAGAATTCTAGAACTAGAAACATTTCTCTACTCTGGAGGGACTCATTGTATAATAGAAAAAACAGATATAAAACCAATAATTGAAATATAGGTTATGAAACAATCTGAGAAAGTCAGTAAGAACTCACAATCAAATGGCAATTAAATACCTGGTGAATGTGTATGTGTGTCTACATCAGTAGCATTTATTTGTAATGAACAGCACACTCAGACAGACACATGCCCAGCTAAAGCAGTTTCTACAGGATGTGATGTGAACTCTTTTTCCCACTCTACATATGAAAATGTTGTCGATAATAATCAGGTTAGATCTATCCTATCCATAGGTTTAACTCTAGCAATAACTTTTTGAATTTAAAAACCCAAGTGATTAATATTTTGTGACAATGATTGAGTCCATGATATGGAATAATAACTACATCCTTTTCATTACATAGATATGTATGTATATTATAATAACATAGATTATAACACAAGACACACACATGCAGCACACACACACACACACACACACACACACACACGTGTGCTTCTTGGGGTCCTAGAATTTCTAGCTTCTCCTTACTGAGAAACTGGTGAGGAGAATGCTGCTTCTGTCATTGTCCAAATTGTGCTGATTCTTCTTTGTGTATGCCACCCTGTTCTCTTCTTGTGCTGGTCTTTGCTAGAACAGTGTACTGCCATGGAAGTTCTTTATTTCTCTATACAGACAACTCTTATCCTTTGCTTTTGCTTTTGTTCAAAGCTCCCTCTCTAGTGTTACTGAAGGATTTTGTTTTTTAATTCCTTCACTAGGGGAGTCAAAACTATTACTTCCTGCTTAACCTGTAAATCTGATGATGGCTCTGCCGTGTTGTCATGGTTTTTTTGTTTGTTTGTTTGGCCTGTATTCTGAGAATTCTGTGTATGGTGTGCTCTGCCCCATGTGAGAATGAGCCAGATTTATTATTTCATGGGGACAAAGCTCTTGATTAGGATACAAACTATAAAACTGGTTTTTTTTCAATTGGACAAAATTGTGGATGTGATAACACACCTATAAAATTTCACTAAATCATAACTCTCTCTTCCTCATCTCAGCATTTAATAAATTAACTTATTCAGTTGATTTTGAGAACTTGACTAAAGCTATGGACTCTCCCTACCTCCTTACAATACGTATGTTTTGTAAAAGTTTGCATATTGTTGTAGTGGATTGATTGTTTTGCTGCACACTTGGTGCTCTATTGATTTCAGGAAAGAACCCTTTGTTTAACTACTTCATGTCCAATATAGGACACATGCTATTTGAAAAGTAGAAAAAATAAATATAGTAACAGTGTTTTAACAAAATTAGAATGTTCCCTCAAATCAATGTTATTTTCTTACTTGCCGTTTATTTTTTTTTTATTACAGCTTAAATGTTAAATGTTTCATGGGTGTGTAGTACTTCCTCTGTTTACTCATTCTCTTTGACCCACTTCAGCCCATTGCAAGCACACTTCTGTTTCTAGCACTCTACCAAACCTGTGGTTCTGGTGGTTACTTTTCTAGCCACATCCTGCTGCATTTCTTAGAAATAAGTGTAATTAACTTTTCCCTCCATCTTAGAACACATTCTCCTCTTGGCTTCCATAACATTACATTTTCCTGGTTTTTCTCATTCTACTTACTTAGTCTCCTTTGACTAGTTTGCCCTTCCTCTCTTGTATCTCTGTTGAAATGACATAGGCCTTCTCCTCTTTTCTGTCCACATACATCCTCTCTAGCTGAACTCATCTAGGAGTTCAGCTCCTAGATGAGTTCATCTCATTTAAATACCATCAATATGCCATATTTATGTGGCTACCATAGTTATGTCTCCAACTCTGAACTCCAAACTTGGATATCCAACTACCCTATATATATGTGTGTGTGTATATATGTATATATTTGCATGTGTGTGTGTGTGTGTGTGTGTATATATTTGAGTGTTTAATGGCACTTCAAACTTTCCAAAACAGAACTCAACCTACATGTCCCATAGTATTTTTTTATCTTAGTAACAGACACCACCATTAAGCTGAAAACATAAAGGTTCCCTTTGATTCCTCTATTTTTCTCACCCTCCCCACCCCAACCCAATTCACCTGCCCTGAGTGTCATTCTAAGACTCAGGTCTTCTTTCTCTCATTTCTTTAGTTTTCATAATGCTTCACTGCCACGTCTTTCTTTTCATCCTGCCCTTTTTCTAATCATCCTCCCAAAGGGATGGCTTTCCGTTTACATAAAATAAAACAAAAATGCATTTAGTTCCTAACATTATATATATATATATCTCAACATAAAATATAATTTATTGTAAAGGAAACTTATAATTGGGGCTTACTCTAATATCAACATACAGGAGTGTGGTAAGGAACAGATGAGTTGAAAAATGGTTTGTGAACTCTTAAACACTAAAAGAAGTGACTGTATAATAATTTTACTTCATTAAGTTGATGTTACCAGCACTACTGAAAATGAAATTGACATATCATCAGTTCAGTTCATGGTGATGGTGTCTGTGTCTTGTAAAAAGCTATGTGCTGCAAATATGGAGAAAAACAGGACTTAAGGATTGCATTTTCAAGGTAGGGTGACAGACATGTAAGTAAATAAATATGATAGTGAAATAAGTACAACAGCAAAGATTCAATGAAGGAACCCGGGTATGATTGACTGGAATAAGGAAGAGAATGTGGCCATCACCCAGTTGCTCAAACTGAAGACATAAATTTTTTTCCTCCATTCCTCTCTTTCTCTCACTCCTCCCTCCATCCAGTTTCATTTCAAGATCTGCTGATTCTATTCCAGATATTGTCAAACTTTTTCTGTAAATATTTTAGGCTTTGCAGGCCATGTACAGTTTATGTCACATATTTTTCTCCATCTTCTCCTTCTTATTTTTCTTCCTCTTTCTCTTCTGCCTTGTCTTCCTCCTCTTTCTTTTTAAACCCTTTAAAAAAGTAAAAAATATTCTTAGCTATTGGGGCCATACAGACATATGCCAAATCCAAATTTAGCTCTTGGGACTATAGTTGGCCAATCACTGCTCCACTCCAAAGTGTGTTCCCAAACCTAACCACTGCTGTCCTCAATTACTAAACTACTTGGAAGGACCTCTGTCTCTTTCCTGCACTACCATGTTAGTCTAATCTATGGTTTCCTGCTCTTGCCCCTACCTCCAACCCATAGCTCCACAGAGCAGCTAAGTGTTCTTTTAAATAAGACATGCCATGTCTCATGTCAAGGAGAACTTCCCAGAAGAACCTACAAAAATAATGTAGTGCAACGTTTTTGTTATGCTTCAAGAATTGAGACTTTTTCCTGGAGAGAAAAGAGAGAGAAGGGATGGTATTTCTAGAAAGGCAGGATAGTTCTGACCACTTCTAGTTTTATTTTAATGAATGCTGCTACTTGTTAACATGGGTAGTTAAGAAAAGAATCTGAGATTTATCATTGTATATAATCATTAGGGTTTTCATATTGAGATATTATTCTGGATTACAACTCAGTATTTAAGCTTAGAGCAAGTGAGGAAAAAAGGAGGAGGAGGAGGAGGAAAAGGAAAAGAAAAGGAGGAGGAAGAAGAGGGTAGAGAAGAGGACAGAGGGAGGAAGAGGAGAATATATACTCTGTTATCTAAAGTGAAATGAAACTCAGTATTTACATTTACATTGTTAACTCTCTTTCGGTTGCTCTGGTTTTTCATTGGTCTTGTCTTGCCTGTGCTAAAATTTTCTATGACATTAAAAAGGAAGGTCTGGTGTGAAAATTGCCACTACCCTACTTTCTTGCTGTTCCTTTCTGTCAGCTTCTTGAGGATATCTGGATGTAAAGCAGCTTTTCTTACCCTTGGAATCTTTGTCTACAGTTCTCCCTTCCTCTTCCTCTGTCTCACTCCTTCTCTCTTGTTTTATTAAGGGCCAAACATTATTGTGTCTTTTCACCAATATTTCTAATTCATCTACAACTCTTTAGTTTGAGCCACACAACTCAGCATTTTACTAACTCAGCTTCTTAAAGGAAGCAGATAATTTGCAGCGAAATTAAACATAGGTTCAATTATATATGTCAGTATGAATTAGATGCATGTTGCTGAGATATTTTCAAGAGTTCCTTATTAAAACAGTACTTTTCCCCCTGAAAAGCTGAAAATGCTTTTGTATCTATTGCCTCTTTGTTCTCATAAAGTTAGGTTTTTTTTTTTTTTTTTTCTTTTTTGAACTTAAGGATTGAAGTTAGTATTATTATCCCTGCTTTACATATGGTGAAACTGAAGCAGAGAGCAGGAAAACAATCTCCCCAAGGACACCCAATGTATGTTCCAGCCGTGCCTGGGCTTCCCAGGTTCTGAGGGCCAGGTCTGCACTTTTCTGCTGGTCTTACTGAGGGCAGTTAGAAGCTAAAGCAATTTCTAAGCTCTGATCCAAATTATTTGTCAGTCAAGGCCATTTGTTTGTACCTATTTTGAATACTTCAACCCTTTTGAGATAATTCCAAATACACTTTTTCTAAATCAATGTCTCTAAAACTTGGGTAATGTACAAATATCTTTTAAAGGATGAGTCCTTATGGATTCTGAATGGAGACAAATTATTTTATTCACAATGTTACTTAAGTATTTACAAACAGAAAATTCTTTTATTTTACATATCCACAAACATATACACACATTATGCTTATTGTTCTCCATCCAAAAAGCAAACCAAAATTACAGGTTAAATTTAAGTAGAACCATATTACTGAGAAACTTTAGCTGATCAACAACATTAATGTGAGGGATTATATTCTTTTAGGAAACATAATTAGCTAGTCCAAAGCAATGTGTTCAGGCGTGGGTTCTTTGGAGACTGGCGTTCTCAGGCTACCCTGTACTGGGTGACCCCACCAGTCTCCTGCCACTTTCATTCTATTAGAATGAAACTTCCATTCACTCAAGGCATTGTGATGTCACCGAAGGAAAGTACATAACTGATGTATTGATGTCTGCCTCTGCCCTTTCTTTCATGACCATACTATAGATACATTACTACCACTTGGTGTAAACACAAGCACTGAAATTGAATGGCGGTGTCCAGTTATAAAGTCATGCTCCAGATAGTTCAGAAAATCTCTTTTACTAATTTTTATTAGATACCAACACAAGATTTCTTTTTAATTCTCACAAGAACTCACAGACCCTGGGGGTCAGACGACTGCAGTTGGAGAAACACTGCCCTACACTTCTCGCTTTAAGGCTGGGAGAAGCTGTCAAGAGTTTTCATGTTCAACCTTGGATTGAGCAGCTACCCACTGGGATGATTTAAGGGCAACCTAAGCCAAGAACCTCACCCCTACTAGTTTGCTAGTGCACATGAATGATTTATTCCTTGTAAATGGAAGGACTGAATGACCCAACTTAAATTCAAATATATTACCCAGGAAGAATAATTAATAAGAATTTATTCTGTAGCAGACATTAATTTATTCTAAGCACAATCATGCATGAAACAAAGCCTAGGGGAACGAGACATGGGATAGGTGAGTTTTGTTATCTTCGTAAGTCAGCATGTATTAAGTACCTGCTAGTATCAGAGATCTGCAGAGGTAAGCCTGCAGTCCCTTTCATGGTACCTGAAATCCAGTTGGTAATACAGAACAAATGGAATGAGAGGGGAAGCTTTCTTGGGATACAGCAGAGGGAGAAACCTAGAAACTAGGCAGCGGCAATAGCAGCTGACCCAGGCCATCTCTGTTTGAAGCTAACAGAAAAGCAAAGCTGCCTGAATGGAAGACTTCAGGATAACAAAAACAAACAAACAAACAAACAAAAAAGAAACCTTTCCCACTTTACAGTTTTCTAGCCAGTCTCGAGACCCTCGCTCAGTTTTTAAAGTGGAAGAACATTCTGCCACAAAAGGCAAATGATTCTCTATTTGTGGAATTTTCAGTTTTCAATTTCTTCCAGAACTTGCCTTTTCCCCCAGGTACTTTCCTTGACCTCTTCTGCACAATCCACTGTGAGTGCAAGGGGAAGGAATGAGTACCCCCTCTCAGCCTGGAGTCACATCTTCCCTCTCTATATATGGCTATGGACACAGTCCCATATTTCTGGATTTCTTGCATGCCTGCCTCTAATAAGAAAGCAGAGTTTAAATAAGCTGTCCCTCTCGTTTCACTGCTTCACTCCCTCCTGGTTTGCTATTGTTCATGTTCAATGTGTGTTTCTCTACTAGGTACGTAATTAACTTTCTATTTTCCCCTCACAGTTCAAAAGCTTATAAGTATAAAAGCTTGCTGTTATAAATATGTTGAAGAGAGAACACCATACTGTGTTTATGGGTGGGAAGATGGCTAAAAATTTTTTCCAAGGAAAAGGAAATAAACGTTTATCTGAAGTCCCTGGATACACAGTCATCTGCATGGTCTCCTTTAATCTCTATACCCTCTCTGAGGCATGAATTATCACCTCCATACAGAGAGAAGAGAAATCAAGGAACTCGCGGAAGGTTCACATAGCTAGTGTCAGAGCTCCTATGTGAACCTGTGAGCTAACTCCAAACCATGTGTCATGTCCTCTTGCTGCACCACCCCTCGTGGGAGTCCTCTTCCATGGTCTCTGTCTCTCAGAAGCTGAAGATAGATGGGGCCACCTGAGCATGCAGTGAACACAGAGAGCATTTCTGGGTTGGGCAGCTTTAATTTCTCTCTAATGATACCTTCTCACTTCACTCTCTGGGTTCTTGGCTCTCTCTCTCCCCTCTGCCTCTTCCTTTCTCTAGTCCTTTTATTTTTTTATTTTTATTTATTATTATTATTATTATTATTATTGTAGTGGGCAGGCTAGGAGGCATGATTAGGATTGATGGAGGAGGAGAACTGTTCCAGGTTTGTTTGTTTGTTTTCCCCTGTCCAAAGCCCAATTTCGTCATGCAGATGTGTTGGAGCCAGTAGTGGTGCACAGATCACCAGCTGTACTTGCAGTGATCCAGCCAAATATCACCTTAAATACAGGGCTGAGTCCCAGAAGGCACGTGGAAGGGGCCCCCTTTTCCCTGTTCCATCCCAGACTCCTGTACTCCTTGGAACACAGGGAGAAGGGCTCTTAACTAAAGTACAAAGGGCATGATGGTCAGCTCTGCTTTTCAAAGAAACTATTTTCCCCTCAGTATATATCTCATAGAATTCTGTTACTGTCAGTGGAGGAAAAAACCAAAACCTAAAACAGTTCAACAGTCAATGCACAGGGCTTCAGAACCTTTATTAATGTGGTTATTTGGTTGAATGCTCAGGCCCTTTGCTTTTCTCCTTAGTGTTGCCTCTTTTTGAGTGTTTCTTTGCTTCTTTTTGAGAGAGAGGGGAACATTCAGCTTTGATTTTTGTTTGCAGCTTGGTGACAAATGATGGGGGGAAATTTAAACCATTCATCTACTGAGTTCTGGGAATTGTCAGAGGATTTTATTTGTACAGTGCCTTTCTGACCTCCATTTTCTCAGAGAAGTAAAAATTATGCTGCATTTGTAAACAAGGTGCTTTTATTATGTTGAACTTTTACAAACATATGGTATATTTAGCCAAAATAACACTTTTATTTAAGGCAAGTACATCCAAAGGGCTAGCATGTAGAATTATGTTTGATTAATGTGCACTCAAAAGCTGTTACACAGTAAGCATAATTTCAGTTTGCGGAGTGTCTTAAATTCACTTTGTAATTTAATATGAAGCCACGTAAGTCAGTTGAAAGACATTTGTCTTTGCAGTTTAGTAATAGAAATCCATATCATGTTATATGGACTTTCAAGTAAAGCAATCACTATTCTAAACTTGAAAGTTTCTCTTTTTAAAAAATATAAATTGCAATGCCTTAGAGCACAAAAAGAAATAGGAAAATGCAACCATTAAGTATTTGAAATATGCTGATTTAAAGTGCTTGAAGCATGTTTTGCCATGCTGAGTACATTTTTTCCTTCCTAGTAACTGAAAAAGTATAAAACACAAACTAAGTCTCAGTACTTAGCTCACTAGTAAAGAAAATTTAACCCATGAATAGTAGTACTGCTATGATAGAGGTAGTTTGTAATAGTTTATGAACATGCAAACCACCAGGATTTTTTTTTTCTGTTCTACTCTCTTCTGTTGCCTTATTTAGTTTCTCGTAAAGTTGCTCAAATGCCATCTCTCTCACTCACACCTTGAATTCTCAATTTAAAATTTTTCATGCGTGGTATTTATCATATATATGTATATATACATAGAGGGGTGTGTGTGTGTGTATCTGTGTGTGTGTGCACGTATTTCTTGGTTAGAAGCTCTTTTTGAGCAAAAAGTGCTGGAATTTCAAAACTGCATAAACATGGCATACATACATGTTAATAATTGATTTGTGTAAGTTTTGACTCATTATGTGTGAAGTATTACAGGGTAATGCTATTGTTCTGCTTTACTAGCTATTCATTTTTGCTAAGCCATAATAATATATGTTGACTAGATATTATTATACTATTTTCAGTGTTCTTAATTGTCACCCACAGAATCAACTCTAGCTAGTTTAAGTAGACAATAATTTATTAAGAGGGACAAATCATTCTGAGAATCACTGGGAGGGCAAACTTGCAGAACTAGGTTGAGTTTTCAGGAATGACTCACAAAATGAATTTCCTAGGACCGCCAAGGAGCTGTTGCCTCCACCAGTCTGGAGGCTGCATAATCAGGAAGCCACTGTTTTGTTGTAGCCTCTGGATCCAGAGCCCCTTCGGGCCAACAAAACAGGTGACACACGCTCTGCCGGTCTCTCGTTTGACTCATTTTTTGGAATCAAAGTCTGGCATGACTACATCTGATTGGCAGAAAGTATATCTCATCTGGAACTCTGGCTGTAAGAGCAAGATTGGGAAGGGTGAGAGGATTTTGAATTGCACTCAAACATTATAAGGCGTTGGAATAAGTGTTGAGATAGCCCATCTTCAGAATCCACTCCAGTTAAGAGCCTTGACGTGTCTAATCTATTAAGATTCTGTGCCATTCAGTTGCTTGAAAATTGTTGGAGGAGTGTGCAGAATACAGAATCTTCCTATAAGGCGATCAGTCAGCAGCCTGGCTTTTTCGTTGAAATCGTGGTATACAGGGCATTTCCCCTGAATCTATGAGTCCCCGGAGAAGAAGAGTTCACTATCTTTCCTGGCAGGGACAGGGAAGTCCATCTGGCTGCTGGCATTCTGGGGCAGGGCAAGAAATAGGCTGAAGGACAATATTTCAGTATGTAGGCTTTCACTAAACTCTCTTGTTTTTACCTCACCCCTTGCTGTTCACCCTGCCTGGTATCTCTTAGCCTGAAACATCTTTGGTATAACTTCTCTAGGGAAAAGCCTCTTGTCTCCTGCTGAAGGTAGGAATAAGTTGCCGTGAGTAGAAAAGGTAGTCCTGTGCCACCAGTTGTTTTGTCTACTCCTGGTTTTTTTGAAACAGGATCTCATTCTGTCACCCAGGCTGGAGTGCAGTGGCATGATCTCAGTTCACTGCAACCTCTGCCTCCTGGGCTTAAGTGATCCTCCCACTTCAGCCTCCTGAGTAGCTGGAATCATAGATGCCACCACATGTGGCTAATTTTTTTAAAAAAAATTTTGGAGAGACATGATCTCACTATCTTGCCCAGGCAAACTCCTGGGCTCAAGTGATCCTCCTGCCTCAGCTTCCCAAACAACTGACATTACAGGCATGAGCTCCTGTACCTGGCTTGTTTTGTATACTTCTATACATGGACTTCTGTGTGATCCCACTGCCTCAACCTCACGACCATAACCACGCATGTGGGTATAAGGTGCCTCCAAGGACAGAAGCCAAGTGAGGTGGTTTCTCCTCTATTCTTTCCCTCTGTAGGTATTTGGAGAATAACCCTTTTTTTATGCTAGGTCAACGAATGCTCCTTTGTCCCTTCTCTCTTAGAAAGCTTTTTGAAAATATTTTGTTCACTATTTTCTCCTCTCCCATTTCTTTGTTATTGTGGACTAATAATAACCTTTTAAATTATTTTACTGTTATAATACCATAGTAGGTTTGGGAGAAGGAGAAGAGATACATACGTAGGATCAATCTTCCATCCTTAGTCATAAGTCCTTTAAATTTATTCTTTAGTATGTTTATCATGAATACATTACCAATCTCATATGTACAAATACATAGGACTATTTCTCTAAATTTAAGAATATAGAGATTAAATATAAAGATTTGAGAACAAAATCTTAAATGTTCTCACTTTCAAATTATACAGTACTTTTTTAGTGGGAGGAAAGGGGAGTCTGCATTTTGAGGATATTAACCATATCTGAGAATACAGGGCAATATATGCTAAATGAAGAAAAAAATACATGGCCCAAGAATGTCACGGGAATGGAGAAGGGAGCCCTCCCGTGGGCTTGTAAGGTCAGAAAGGCTTCCTGGGGGAGGTGGAAATTGAGCTGGACTCTGAAGAGAAGGTAAGAACCAGGAAAAGAGCAGGATCTCCAGCCGGGGTAATGTCAAGTTTGCCTGATTATCTTTCTCCTGCCAAGTGGAGATATCCTCGTGTGTAACTCCCTTTCAGGATCTGAGTAGGTACAGGGGTGCAGCCATGAAGCCAGTGGCCTAAAAACCATGGAGTTTTCTTGAGACTACTAGGACAGCCCATCAAACACAGGCAGTTTATACAGCGCTCGAGAGAAAAAGCTTAAAAAGTGCTGTTGATGAGCAACCTGCTGGTTCACAGATGCTGTTTACTATTCAAAATGTAATTCTGATTAAAGCAAGGAGTTAAAATCCAAATAAAAAGATGCATAGTTTATATTTTGAGTTTCATACTTGTGCATCTCTATAGTTATAACTTCTTAAAAGCAATAAACACCAGATTTTAGTTTTCAACAACATGTGGAAATATTATTCCGGTATTCTCAATATTTGCATAGCCTCTCATTATTCTTTGATACTTTGATTATTGTATGAGTCAGTCATCATCTTTGAGTCCTTGATCTAGGCAAAGCACTATGCCAGCCCATGAGGGGGCTGTTCATATGTTCATTCAGCAAGTGTTTGCTGAATGTCTATGACACAACCAAAACTAATAAAGAAATAATTTATTTCCTCAAAGAGTTGATGGTTTGGTAGCAAAGTCAGCACATAGCTACAGAGTAACAGGGGAGCAAGATACATAGAATGATTAACAACAATAATAAATAAAGGTAATAATAGTGATGGACTTGCTTGTTTCTTTAGGGGTTTATCTTGTAGTTGGGAAGGCAGAGCATAGACACACTTAAGTGAAACATGTAGACTCAGAAAATAAGACAAAAGCACAAAGTGACAGTATAAACCAAGCGCAGGGGATCCGACCAGGGTGCGAGGAACCAAGCACAGGGGATTAGATGGGAATGTGAGGAATCCTGGCAATGGTAGAGGAGGCCCTTGCCATGCTGGCCATGGTGGGGCTTCTGATGGATCCAGAGCACTGCAGACTTGACTGAGATTTGGTGGACATATCAAAGTGCCCAGTTGGGTAGACAGGGCATCACAGGAGTAGTTTGAACGAAAGGTTCAACAAACTGCACCCACATTTCTGGGAGATGTGTTTGCTCAGTTAGGAGTCCCAGGGAGCTAGATAGAGCTGCTCCATGTAGAAGACCTAAAGACACAGGGCAGAGCATAAGGTTCCAGCCAGATGGGGGTCAGGGCAGAGTCCTGCCACTGTGGGAACCCTTGGAGGAAAAGGCTGCCAGGTGGACCAGCTAGGGAACAAGGATCTGGAAATTTAGGCCTGTGTTCTAGTCATCCACAGGTGTATTGGTCCATTCTTACACTGCTGTAAACAACTACCTGAGACTGGGTAATTTAAGAAGAAAAAAGGTTTAATTGACTCATAGCTCTGCAGGCTGAACAGGAAACATGACTGGGAGGCCTCAAGAAATTTACAGTCACGGCAAAAGGTGAAGAGGGAGCAAGCACCTCTTTCATATGGTGGCAGGAGAGAGAAAAAATTAACGGGAAAGTGCCACATACACTTTTAAACCATCTGATGTCGTGAGAATTCACTCATTACCACAAGAACAGAAAGGTAGAAGTTCACCCCCAAGATCCGATCACCTCTCACCAGGTCCTTCCTCCAACATTGGGAATTACAACTAGAGATGAGATTTGGATGGGGAGACAGAGCCAAACCCTATCAACAGGCATTCCAGAGGTGTCTTAGAGACAATACCAGGGTGAGAAGATGAGTGTGAATGGACAGGTTTCCTCATAGCCCCTACTTGTTGCAATCAGAGGAGCTCCGCTTTTTAATCTATTTAATATATAGGACTTGTGAGAATTATTTTTTTAATCAAAGGATTCCACTGATTAAAAAAATAAGTCTGCACTTGTGATGGGAAAAGACAAGAAGGCTGGAAAATGAGACCTATAATACTTTTAGAAAAAAATGTAAATTAAGTCTGAGCCAGATAGAGTAATCTTTTGCAGTAGTTTTGAGGCAAAGAGAAGCGGAGTGGCAAATAGGCAAAGGTATTTCTAGTGGAAGAGATAGTTTAGTCAAAGACAAGAAGATACAATCAGAAACGTTCTGCGTGGAAAATGAAAATGCATGGACTTTCCTGGGAAGCAGGAATCCCATGACTGGTGCAGTGGGTACAGGGGCAATCCAGTGTCTCTCAGAAAATGAGGTGTGGGTGAGGAGCATGATGAATATGAATGATTACATAACTCTGTGTCGGTTACTCAGAGCATGAAGGGCTTGGATTAATATATGGAGCCATCACATTTTTCTTGGCTCTGGTCCCTACCCATAAACCAAGGATAATGTCTCCAGTTTCCCTGCTTGCAAACATTCTGGCCATAATGCATCAAAGAAAAAAATGAGACTTTGTTAGGAAAAATATTGATCAACATTATTATCTCTTGAGCAAGAAGCAAATTATAATAATTGAATACCCCATGGTATCTCACGAGTTTTCAGTATTCTGCAAAAACATTTATAGTCCCTGGGCGAGGGATCTTTTTAACTTGGACAAATCTATGCGCTACTGTGCTGTTTTTGGACTGAGTTCTTGGTGGCATAGTCATTCTGTCGCTCCTCTGTTGGCTGGTACAGTAGTACTTCCTATGTGGTCTACGCATGTTGTTGATGCGGATGTGTCAGAGAAACGTTCCATTCATTGCCAGGAGAGTAGTGTAGCACTGAGAGAGGACAAATAAATATCAGTTTCTCAATAGGAGAAAAGACAACAATTAGGAGTATAAAATATGGCAAATACAATAATAGAGAACACACATGGAACATTATATGAGTATAAGAAGGGGGTGGTCAAAACTAGGAATCTTTGTTCTAGTGAAGCGTAAGTATTCTCTGCAACACAGAATATTCTGTTAGTCTGTCATAGAACCTGTTTCTAATCTGATTATTTGATAACTTGAGAAAGATTGTCATGTTTCAGAATGTTAGAGCAAGCCAATGAAGAATTTAACAGATATCACATATTTTAAAAATTAATTTACTGTCATTAGTGCATATTTTTTTTTTTTTTTTTTTTTTTTTTTTTTTTTTTTTTTGAGACGGAGTCTCGCTCTGTCGCCCGGGCTGGAGTGCAGTGACCGGATCTCAGCTCACTGCAAGCTCCGCCTCCCGGGTTCACGCCATTCTCCTGCCTCAGCCTCCCGAGTAGCTGGGACTACAGGCGCCCGCCACCTCGCCCGGCTAGTTTTTGTATTTTTTAGTAGAGACGGGGTTTCACAGGATGGTCTCGATCTCTTGACCTCGTGATCCACCCGTCTCGGCCTCCCAAAGTGCTGGGATTACAGGCTTGAGCCACCGCGCCCGGCCCATTAGTGCATATTTTAAAAACATATTTGTGCCATTAGTGGCTTTTTCATACCTTAATATTTCTCTTTATTACTGTATTCTTATTTTTTACTTATTTTTTTATTTTTTTTGAGACAGAGTTTTGCTCTTGTCACCCACGCTGGAGTGCAATGGCATGATCTTGGCTCACTGCAACCTCTGCCTCCTGGGTTCAAGTGATTCTCCTGCCTCAGCCTCCAAAGTAGCTGGGATTACAGGTGCCTGCCACTACACCCAGCTAATTTTTGTATTTTTAGTAGAGACGGGGTTTCACCATGTTGACCAGGTGGTCTCAAACTCCTGACCTCAGGTGATTCACCCACCTTAGCCTCCCAAAGTGCTGGGATTACAGGTGTGAGCCACCACACCCAGCCTTTGTTCTTATTATTCTAATGTAATCTCTTTTAAGTTCTACCATTTTTGAAAACTTTTCATCAGTTCATACCTCCTAAGAGCAGAATCTATGCCTTTTTTTTTTTTGTATTCTTTTGAAGTATATTGGATTGCCACAGCATATTTATATGTTGAAGGTTTGTATGAATCAAATCAGATATATTGGTTTAGGTTAGTAAAACTTCATCTAACAAACTATATGATGCTAAGCAAAATACTGTAAGTTAATTTAAAATCAACCTTTGAAGCATTAAAAATAAGTGTTTACATTCACCTCTGGTTAATTTTTAACACAATGGTCTAGGTAGTCTCAGCATGTTGGGGTTTTATTTATTATGGATCATCAGCTGTCAATGTTTATTAAGCCATGTCTGTATATACACCGGTGTAATAACTGTTAAGTGTAAACACAACAGAATGATGACATAATCTTTGCCCTCGAGGAACTTCCAATCTGTGCTTGAAGAGGCAAGCTAAACATAAATAAAGATTGCCATGCTAGATAGCCTATGACAAAAATTATGGAAAATTTAAGAGTTATAGAAGAAAAAGGTCTATGATGTGCTGTAATCAGCTGGTGGCACTTGAAATAAATTTCAAGGCCAAAAGACCCTGCCTTCTTTCAGAGAAGGCATTCCTGGCAAATAGAAGACAACACGAAGGCAGAGATAGAAATAAACATGGCAATCAGTCTAGACTTTGTAAAGATTTAGTAGTCAAAAGCTGTGTCTGTCAGTTAAGTATTTCATATAGCTTTTTTCATAGAATTTTTACTTGATTATCATATATATGTGACTATCAAACATCTTAACACCTGGCTTTGGTTGTCAGACATTTTCAAATCAATTCAATAACATTTATAATATACACTGTATAGATTTTTATGCCTAGCATCATGCTAGGCATTATAATATATAGAAACAGGGAAGAATTCATGGTCTTATCTTTGAAGATGTTGTTGCTTTAATAGGAGAAAAGGTAGAACAAATACAATAATTAAAGATGCCATCAAACCAAAGCCACTCAAATAATTTAAATTATGAAACTCCCTATGTATAAATTTCCAAGTGAATAAAGGCCTCCCAGTCCTTTGCATATGCAGGAGCTATTCCCCCACACATCTGATCCTCTGCTCATATCCATTGTATCTCTTTCTAGGGCCTAAGTTATATTGATGGTGCTCTGCCAGCTAGAGACCATCACTGGGCACTTGCCAAACCCATACCTATCTCTCACTGACTCTCTGGTTTCCTTTCAAGGTCAGCGAGCACATACTGTAGTCATCCCATAATTCCCACCTTCTTCCCCCTTGGTTTCTCTGCCTTTTACTACTCATTGTTCAGTTACTTTTACCTCAAACCCCTTTCACACAAAGATGCACCCTCTTTGGGCCTGACCTGTTTCTTCTGTTTCTTCTAACTCTTGCCAGTGAATTCAGGAAAGAACACTACACTAGTGCTCTCATATTCCCTCTCTCTTTGAACAAAAATATCTCTGTCATCCTGGATACCTCCCATAGAAATATTGCTAGCGACCCTCCTGTATTGAGGAAAGGGAAGGTACTATGTTTAAATGTGAAGAAAAGAATGGTGTTGAATCAGTGACCTCAGCCTCTGAAGCCTTTGAAAGTACACAGAAGTTCTTTTCTGAATCTCTATTAAAAAATCTTTCGTTAGACATTTACAAGTGCTTCCTTCAAAATGTCTACTCAAGATAAAATGTTTAAAATATAAAATTTCATTTCTTATTTATTATAAAAAACATGTTGTAAGTTTTTGTTTTTCTCCATAATATAGAATATTATCTGTTAGTCTGTCATGAAACCTGTTTCTAATCTGATTATTTATTAGCTTGAGAAAGATTGTTATCTTTCAGAATGTTAGAGCAAGTCAGGGAAGAATTATAACAAATATTACATATTTTAAAAATAAAACAACTTAAACAACTATATTATGTAAGCTTATATAAGCTGCTTAAACAATATATAAGCTACTTAAACAAGAGAGTTGACTGAACATTCTGAATTCCAAATAAGCAACATTCACATACATTTTCAAATGTAAGGCAGTTATAAATTGAAGCTGTCTCTCATAGTTTGAAATGAATGGAATAAATAATACCTATTATATGAATATAAGGGAGAGAGATGGGGGAGGTGACAGAAACAGATAAATGGTTACAAGTTTGAGAAAACCTTTTGCACGGAAAGTAAAATTTGAACTGAACTCTGAATACTAAACATTGCTATGATAGGGAACTGTTGAAGGAATATCTCAAGTTGGGAAAAGACTGCTGGTAAAGATATATTTGGTTGAAACATAAACTTCTTATGGAGGAGAAAAGGAGACATTGACAAATCAGGATTGAGCCAATTTGTAGTGTTTTTAAACTCACATTAAAGAGGTTAGTGGATTTTTTCCCACAAATAATGGAAAGCTATTGAAAGTTTTGAAGGATTGCAATGAATTTGACAAAATCGTTTTCAAAAATCATCTTCTCTAGTGATGTTAGAGAAATTGGAAGGCAAGCGACTAGATAGGAGACCATTTGTGACCACATGCTTGTGAGATGCCAGGGACCTGGAATAATGTTGTGGGAATGTCAAAGGAGGGGAACTAGGACAAATTCTTCAAACACGATGTGACAAAGTCTTGAAGTAGTAAACGAGGCAAGGAAAGATGATGAGTCAGAAATAATAGTGAGGTTTCAGATGGGGTGACAGGGAGAATGAAGGATAAACCTGATAGCAGAAACAGGGAGGTCAGAAGGGAAAACTGGATGGATGAGAGGAAGGAAAGAGTTAAGTACATGGGGGATTTAGTACTATCAGTAGAAATTTAATGGAACTACATATGTCATTTAAAATTGTCTGACAGCCAACTTCAAAACAGTAAGAAAAAATAGGTGAAATTATGTTTGATAATGCTTTGTTTACCCCCAATATATTCAAAATGTTATCATTTCAGCATATAATCAATTAAAAAGTATTACCAATATAGCTTACATTCTCTTTTTAAGTTTTTGAAATCTGGTGTCTATTTTGCATTTCTAGCTAATCCCAGTTGAGCCACATTTCAAGTGCTCAGTAACTGCCTGTGGCTAGTGGCTACCATATTGGACAGCACGTTATTAGACAGTCATAGAACTGACAAAAATGATTTGGCACATTTCTTAATTAAGATGGTTCTAAGACTGTATTTTGGAAATTATAATTCTGTATATTATTTCTCCTCTATTTCTTTTGTTTTAGCTATTTTAGATTCATGATGTTCTTTTAGCAGAACATCATTCTTTTCCCAAAGCACCAAGACTTTTGAGAAATATCCATGATATACTGTTTTATTGCCTAGAGTTGCTGCTGTCTCATTAATTCTCTGTTTGACTTACAACTTTAATAAATAAATGTCTGAATACATTTTCTTCTTTCTTTGTCAGTCTTCAAAGTTTTGATTATAAAACAATTTAGCAATATGTCCTCAAAAACCTGGGATAAATGACATTTAGTACTTTGGATATGAGGACCATTTTTCATGTTCCCCAGTCTGCATATGTGTGTGTATTTCTCCAGTGTTTAATATCTGACATAAACTTGCTGGAGTTTTGGTCTTCATGATATGCTAAAGAATGCAGTACAAAAGAGAGCCTATTTCTATAGAAAACAAGCCAAGGACATTGTGTTCCATCTTTACAATGAAATTCAGATTTCCCATTAAAAGGCAAATCTATCATTTCAAAAGGTTGAATAGGATGGTGCTTTAAAAGAATCCAGCTGCTTAAATTTAGGGCACTGAAAAACATTCAATTAAAAAAAATGTTCCCTGGGTCTCAAGCATTTTCATTTGATTATGTATTGGATAGATTTTCATTAGGTCTAGAATTTTGCCTCTTAGAATTCTGTCCTAAAATAATTTGACAACTGTTTTGAGAAAGTTGGACTCAACTATGGTAGCTCATTTATGATTAAATTATGTATTTGCTGTTTAGAATATTCTTGTGTTTGATAATATATTCTTAACTTTGGTTGTAGAAATGTTGGACTATTCTTACAGTGCTTTACTTTTTTGTGTTTATTGTTGAGCCTCTCCCAGTGCTATTTAGTTTCCTTCATGTTTCTTCTTTTCTTTGAAGACATTGTCTGTCAGAACAGCCATTTTGTTCTCTAAGCAGCTTCCTTCAATGTTTTCAGTCACCTGTTCACATGACTTTTTGTAGCCAAGTAGAGTGCCATCTTTTTGCTATTCTAATGTGCTCTGCCCAACTTTTTTCTGATTAATTTATGAGTAGGAAGTGGAAAGGCGGGTGATACTCCCTACAATACAACATGTTACCCACACACTGACTAGGGAGCACAGAAGAGCTCTATGCTACGCAGCTGAGCTATAAATTCTCAAGGAAGTAATCTATATGCTGTAGGAGCAAAAGGACTTATGTCAGACATATTTGTATGATGCACGTATTTCCCATGGGCATTAATAGTCGTTTATTAAAAGTTGTGACTAAGTCTGCATTCTCTCCAGCTCTGGACTTTAGCCCTGCTCTCTTTCAGGGGTAACACCAGAGATGTAGCCTGGGAGCATACAGAGGACCATGGTTAACAAGGGCAGTGCTTGTTATACCCCTGGTAATAGGTATTTACTATGTTTCTTAAATTGAATATTTGGCTCTCCCCTACTCGTTGTTAGGCATTTTTACATATAAATAATATTGCCCCGGGCCAGTCCCTAAAAGTAAATGTTTCCAATAATTTTTTGGCATCCAATGTTCTACTAACACTAATTTGGTCACATTTGCAGACCTCACCTCTCCAATGTTCATATTCTTCCTAAACAATTGTTAATTTTGAAAGAGAGTTTGTTCTAGTTAATATCAGTCCACTTCTAATGAAGTTTTCCCCAAAGAGCTCAACAATTTTATGGAATAATTCTTTTTCAGAATTCGTATTTTATTCTAGACCCAAATGAGCAAGTATTTTTTATGCTTTATCATAGTTTATGGGGGGTATTTCATACTGGGGTCCTGTGCTTCCACTTCCCTGCCAACACTGGCTATCAAAACTGCTTAGGCTGCAAATAAAGCAAGAAATGAAATCCATCTGGCATTTCTCATTGAATTAGGACCAGAACATTTTTGTTAAATATTAACAGATGGCTAAAGTCTTAATATCAAACTAACATTTAAAAACATCTAAAAGGACCCACATGAGGGGGAAAGGATAGAGGACCATGTGTTTTCTCCATCTCAGAACTCTTCCTGTACACTTCACCCCGCCATTTTTCCAACCCACATGTTGAGAATCACTGGGGCCTCCTATCTCTAATAACTTTTATGCCTTAATAGTTGGTATCAAAATAGGGTTTGATGATATTATCAAGATAGTGTAATCAAGCGTTAGCCAAGTCAGGTGATGTGTTGCCATTGGCATGCCTCAAGATCTTTTATTAAAGTCAATTTTCTGTCTCTCCTCTCCTCTCCCCTCCCCTCCCCTCCCCTCCCCTCCCCTCCCCTCCTCTCCTCTCCTCTCCTCTCCTCTCTCCCTATCTCTTTTCTGTCTCTCTCTCATAATAGGAAAAAGAAAAGAAGTACATGCTTCCCTTGGACAACCTGAAAGTTCGGGATGTGGAAAAGAGCTTTATGTCTAGCAAGCACATCTTTGCACTCTTTAATACAGAGCAAAGGTAAGAAATTGAAACAGTCCCTGTCTTCAGATTTTTTTCCTTGAAGTTCTACATGATTCAGAGATCATATTTGAAAATAGTTCCTTTGGTCGCACCTTGAAATTTGTCTACTCTTCAGTTTTCCTTTCATTTATTTTGTATTTTTAAATTCCACCATGGGTTATGGCTTCAAAATATAAAAACTCAGACTAAAAAAGATCTTCAAGTGTTAACTAATTATTTCTTGCTTTTCCACCTGGCATGAAAATAATTCTTCATCCATTTGGTTTTTTTTTCTTTTTGCGATGGGATCTCGCTTTCTCATCCAGACCAGAGTACGGTGCTGTGATCGTGATTCACTGCAGCCTCGAACTCCTGGGCTCAAGCAACACTCCTGCCTCAGCCCTGTAGAGTAGCTGGGACTACTGGGTTCATGCCACTGTGCCTGGATAATTTTTTAAAAATTGTTTTGTAGAGATGGGGGTCTTGCTGTGTTGTCCAGGTAGTTGACCTCAAACTACCTGGGCCCAAGAGATTCTCCTGCCTTGGCCTCCCAAAGTGCTGGGATTACATGCATGAGCCACTGCAGCCAGTCTGTCCATTCTAAAAGCTGCATTTTATTACCTTAAAGTCTTTCTTGTCCCAATATATTGTTTACATACTTACAAACTACTCGATGATAATTTTAAAAGTATCTTTCTAACGTGAATGGATATCACTTAAGCTCTTGTTGAAGAGCAGACAAATTTCACATATTATGACTAAATTCAGTGAATAGAATTATTCAGTTAAGGTAAATTAAAATGTATAGTATTTTACAGTTTTTCAAAGTGCTGTCTACATTCATTGTCATTGGTTTTTGTAACAGCTGCCCTTGAGGTTAAAAGGATACAGTTATAAATAAGAAAGTGTAGGCTCAGGGATGTTAACTCACTTTCTTAAGGTCATAAAACTAGTGCATGGGGGAGCTGGAACTTGTATCAGGACTTCCTCTAAGTACACTTTTCCTTCCACTCATTTTCCATTGTGTGCTTATTTTATTCTGTTGCTCATGTGCAGTATCAAAACTGTATTTTGAGCTGATCATCACAGAGTTCCATGATCTTCACTGAAACTTAGCAGTAAAGTTAAATAAGCAAATGGAGAGGTAAGAGAGGATGGGCTAGAGAAGTGTAAAAGGGCTACAACTAGGAAAGGATAATAAAGGAGAGTTTTTGCAAATGAAAATGTTTTAGGAAGAAGCTAATTAATTTGTGTGAGTCAGTTATTAAGACAGTGAGTCATTAAGGTAACAGGATCTAATTTTAACCCATTTTTCGAGACTGCCTTTTGTTTTTATTTAGCAATGAATGAAGTTACTTGATTAGGTTCAATGACTAGCCCAGGGTCAATCACACAGTAAATTAAAATAACAAAAGAAGACGTCTTCCTACATTCCCAGTCAGTTGCTCAGAGTGACTCATAATACAAAAATACTTAGTAAAACCACAAGGCAAGCCATTTAAAGAATTGACGGGAAAGAAAATTAAATACAACTAACTCCTCTACCAAATATTCAAATGGGATTTTTGAAGACAGTATTATTTGAGAGCAGCTTATGAAAACACTCTGCAAATAATAAAGAATAAAAGGTTTTCTAGAGAGAACAGTAGTGAGTCTGCCACACTGCAGCCAAGCTCAGTACTAGTTTACATGCCTTCATCAGAGCAGCAGAGAATCAGGAGATCCTAATGCAATCATCAGAGGTGTGCTCAGCCTTCTTGCCTAGATGCAGAGTGGAACAGGTGGCTGCCAAACAGGAAGTCAAACAAAATTGAATCCATGGTCAACCTGAAAAGTTAATGTTATAAAAGAGCTGGGTGTAAAGTAAAAACAAGGCTATGGTAGACTATCATTTTTCATAAAGTACAACTGTGGATTTTAATGACAGCAAAAGTCACTGAAATAAGGAAACTGGATTTTGAAAAATCTAGATATTTTGGAATCTTGGAGTTCTAAAAAGGTATTGAATTCTGCTGCCACTTCTCAGTGACTTCAGTGAGTATATAGATGTACCTACATTGGCCATTGTCTTCTCCTTTGAAATCTTGATTCCTTTAAATCATTTTTGTGCTGGCAAGGACCTCCAGTACAATGTTGACTACAAGCTGGAATCCTTGTCTTGTTTCTCATTTTAAGGCTAATTTAAGGATGTTTTTAAAAATTTTATAGCAAAATACCTTTTGATAGATGTCTGATATCAGGTGAAGATTTCTTGTGTTTCTAGTTACTAAGGTTTCTGTTTTCATTTTTAAATCATGCTTAGGTGCTGAATTTTATCAACCTCTTCACCTGGAAGATTGTATGATTCTTCTTCTTTAATCTATTCATGTGACCTTCTAATGTTAAACCGTCCTTTGTCTCCTAGGATTAAACTTAATTAGGTCACAATGTGCTATTCTTTATTATGAGTTCTTGGCTTATGTTTGCTAGTATTTTAGCAAATGCTAATGAGTTAGATTGACCCATAAATTTCCTTTTTATATTATTTTTACCTGGTTTTAATATCAAGGTTCTGTAAGCTTCATAAATTGAGGTGCGAATAAGTCCTTATTGTTCTTTGGAACCCTTCACAAAAGATAGGGATTAACTATTAACTGATTGTTTGGTGGAAGTAACCTGTAAAATCATCTGGCCCTAGAAAGTATTTTTGGTAAGTAGGCTTTTAACTAGTGATTGAATATATTTAATGATTTCAGATTGATTTAAGTTTTCTGTTTGTTCCGTGGATCCGTTTGAATAATTGTATTTTTTTAGAAAATTGTCCATTCTGTTTTGCTTTAAATATATTGCACCAACTATTCCTTAATATTTTATTTTTCTAAATCTCTGTTATATCTGGAACTTGACTGATTTTTATTTCTAATATTAATCCTTATCTTTTTTTATGATCATTCTTGCCAGAGTTTTGTCTCTTTTCAGAGAACCAGCTTGTGGCACTTTTGAACATCTATTGTGTATACTTTTTCTATTCCAATAATTTCTGTTCTCAATTATTTCCTTCCTTGTATTTTCTTGTGTTTACATTTCGGGTCTTTTCAAACTTCTTAATTTAGATGTATAGCTCATCAATTTTTATCCTTTCCTTTTCTTGTATATCAGCATATAGATCTATAGATTTCTCTCTAGGTAGTGTTTAGCTTACTACAATTTTTGAAATTTAGCAATTTTATTACCATTCAGTTCTGTTTCCTATTCTTCATTATGTTTTTTCTTTGAGCTATTTAAAAGTGTGTTTTACATTTTAGAATGCAGGGAATCTTATTGTTTGTATCATTGATTTCTAACTTAATTTTATTGTGATCAAATAATATGGTCGTACATGGTGTTAATAAACATTTCACATATATGTGAGAAGAATGTACATTTACTAGCTTGGAAGTGTAGGTTCCATGAGAGCTGATTGGATTATGCTTGTTAATTGTATTTTGCAATGTCTATAGTCATTATCTTTTTTTCATCTCAAATAATTCCAATATTCAACAAGTATATATTAGGCAGCTGTTATGTGCCAGACACTGTTCTATCCTTAAAATATACTTGTGAATTAAATAGAAAAAGACAATTAAACATTTTAGATACTGTCTAGAAAGGGGAATAGGCAGGGAGACAAATAAAAACTCACAAGGAATCTTATTTTATCAGATGAGCATTAAAAAGATCACTTTGTGATTATGAGCTTGAATAAGCCTGACAATTTTTGCTTGAGGCCAATCGATATTATTAGATTCATACAAATTTAGTGTTGTATTTTCCTGGTGACTTAAAAAAATAACTTTGTGACAGCCCTCTTCATTCCTAATAATGCACTTTGCCTTAAAATTTATTTTGTCTTATGTTAATATAGCTACACTAACTTTTGGTTAATATTTTTATTGATACATAATATTTATACATATTTATGGAGTACATGTGATATTCTGTTACATGCATAGCATATGTAATTATCAAATCAGAGTATTTAGGATATTCATCATCACAAGTGTATATCATTTATGTGTTGAGAACTTTCCAAGTCCTTACCTCTAGCTATTTTGAAATATACAATATATTGTTGCTAATTATAGTCACCATATTCTAGTATTGAACATTAGAATTTATTCCTTCTATTTAACTGTATGTTTGTACCCATTAGCCAACCTTTCTTCATCCTTTCTCCCCAACCCCCACCAACACACACACACACACACACACACACACACATTATTTCCACCCTCTGGTATATATCATTCCACTAACTACCTCCATAAGATAAACTTGTTAAACTCGTATTTATGAGCAAGTACATGCAATATTTGTCCTCCTGTGTTTGGCTTACTTAACATAGTGACTTCCAGTTCTATCCATGTCTCTGCAAATGACATTATTTTATTCTCTCTTTATGGCAAATAGTATTCCATTGTGTAAATATACCACCTTTTCTTTATCTATTCATCCATTTAAAATATTTAGGTTGATTCCATATTTTTGTTATTGTGAATAGTGCTACAATAAACATGGGGGTGCATGTGTCTCTTTGATATACTAATTCCCTTTTCTTTGATTGAATACCCAGTAATGAAGTAGTTCTAGTTTTAGTATTTTTAGAAATTGCCATATTTTTTTCCATAATAGCTGTGCTAATTTACATTCCCACCAACAGTGTATGTTCCCTTTTCTCCACATCCTCACTGCCATCAACAGATTAAATCTCATTACTCGTTATTGGTTGGTTCAGGTTTTTTATTTCTTTCTGGTTCAATCTTGGTAGGTTGCATTGTCCAGGAATGTATCCATTTCTTCTAGGTTTTCTAGTTTGTTAGGGTATAGTTGTTCATAATAATCTCTGATCTTTTGTATTTCTGTATTATCAGTTTTAGTATCTTTTTATTTGATTTTTAAGTCTTCTCTCTTCTTGATTAGTCTTACAAGTGTCTTATTGATTTTACTTATTGATTTTTTTGTGTTTATTGTGATTATTCTTTTTTTTGTGTGTGTTTTTGATAATAGCCATTCTAACTGGGGTAAGATGATATCTCATGGTTTTGATTCACATTTCCCTGATGACTAGTGATGTTAAGCATGTTTTCACATATCTGTGTGCCATTTGTATGTCTTTTTTGAGAAGTGTCTATTCGTGCTTTTTGTCTGCTTTTTAATGGAATTGTTTGTTTTCTTTTGAGTTCCCCATATATTCTGGATATTATTCCCTGTTGGATGAATAGTTTGCAAATGCTTTCTCCCATTTAACTGGCTGTCTCTTTACTCGGTTGGTTGTTTTTTTTTTTCCTTTGCCATGAAGTTTTTAGTTTACTATCATCCCATTTGCCTATTTTTGTTTTTGTTGTTTTTGTTTTGGGGGTCTTAGGCATAAAGTCTTTGCCCAAGCCAATGTCCTAAAGTGTTTCCCCTATGTTTTCTTATAGTAATTTCATAGTTTCACGTAATGTTTAAGTCTTTAATCTATTCTGAGATGATGTTTGTATATGATGAGGGATAAGGGTATAGCCTCTTTCTTTTGAGTATCGCTATCCAGTTTTCCCAGCACCATTTATTGAAGAAGGTGTCCTTTTCCAATGTATCTTCTTGGTGCCTTTGTCAAAAGTTAGTTGGCTGCAAATGTGGGAGCTTATTTCGGGATTTTCTATTCATTTCCATTGGTCTGTGTGTCTGTTTGTGTACCAATACATGCTGTTCTGGTTACTATAGCCTTGTGATATATTTTGAAGCCAAGTAATGTGATGCCTTTCACTTTGTTCTTTTTGTTCAGGATTGCTTTAGGTATTTGGGTTCTTTTTTGATTCCATACAAATATCAGGATTTTTTTTCTATTCCTGGGAAAATGTCATTGGTATTTTGATAGGGATCACACTGAATCCATAGATCGCTTTAGACAGTATGGTAATTTTAACTATATTAGTTCTTCCATCCATGAGCATGGGTTGTCTTTCCATTTGTTTTTCTCCTTTTCCATTTCTTTCACCCATGTTTTGTAGTTTTTCTTGTAGAGGTCTTCCACCTCCTTGGTTAAAGTTATCCCTAGGCGTTTTGTTCATTTTATTTATTTAGCTATTGTAAATGTGACTGCCTCCTTGATTTCTTTCTCAGCTGGTTCATTATTTATGTATAGAAATGTTACTGATTTTTCGTATGTTGATTTTGTATCCTGCAACTCTGCTGAACTTGTTTATAGTACCTAACAGTGTTTTGGTAGAGTCTTTAGATTTTTCTAAATATAAGATCATGTTATCTGAAGATAGGAACAATTTGACTTCCTCTTTTCCAACATGGATACCTTTTATTTCTCTTGCCTGACTGCTCTGGCTAGGACTTCCAGTGCTATATTGAAAAGAGTTGTGAAAGTGGGTATCCTTGTCTAGCTCCAGATCTTCCCATTCAGTGTAATGTTAGCTGTGGATTTGTTACATGTGTTCCTTATGATGCTGAGGTATGTTCCCTCTGTGCCTAGTTTGTTGAGAGTTTTTATCATGAAGGAATGTTGACTTTTATCCAGTGCTTTTCTGCATCTATTTCGATGATCACATTGTCCTTCATTCTGTTGATGTGATGTATCATGTTTACTGACTCATATGGGTTGAACCATTCTTACATCGTTGGGTTAAATCTCATTTGATCATGGTGTGTTATCTTTTTGAAATGTTGTCGGACTCAGTTTGCTAATATTTTGTTGAGGATTTTTGTATCTATGTTCATCAGGAATATTATCCTGTAATTTTCTTCTTTGTTGTATACTTTTCTGGGTTTGGTATCAGGGTAATGCTCCACTTATTAAATGAGTTTGGGAGAATTCCCTACTATGCTATTTTTTGGAATAGAGAATAATTGGTGTTAGTTTTTCTTAGAAAGTTTGGTACGATTTGGCTGTGAAGCCATCTGGTTCTGGACTCTTTTTGTTGAGAGATTTTTATTACAGATTAAATCTCATTACTCATTATTGGTTGGTTCAGTTTTTTAATTTCTTTCTGATTCAGTCTTAGTAGGTTGTATTGTCCAGGAATGTATCCATTTCTTCTAGGTTTTCTAGTTTGTTAGTGCACAGTTTTTCATAATAATCTCTGATCTTTTGTATTTCTGTATTAGTTGTAATATCTTTTTTATTTCTGATTTTGTTTATTTAAGTCTTAATATCTTCTTGATTAGTCTTACAAGTGTCTTATTGATTTTATTTATCTTTTTAAAAACCCAACTTTTCATTTTGTTGATCTTTTGTATTGTCTTTTTCATCTCCATTTCATTTAGTTCCGCTCTTATCTTTATTATTTATTTCCTTCTATTAATTCTGGGTTTTGTTTGTTCTTACATCTCTAGTTCCTTGAGATCCATCATTATATTGTTTATTTAAAATATTTCTATTTCTTTTGATGTAGGCATTTATTGCTATAAGCCTCCATCTGCACTGATTTTGCTTTATTTCATAGGTTTTGGTACATTGTGTTTTGATTTCTGTTTGTTTCAAGAAATTTTTAAATTTTCTCCTTAATTTTTCTCTTGACTCAGTGGTCATTCAGGTGCATGTTTTTCACTTTCCTTGTATTTGTACTGTTTCCAAAATGTCTCTTGTTATTGATTTCTGTTTTTATTCCATTGTTGTCTAAAAAGATACTTGATATGATTTTGATTTTTAACATTTTTTTGAGATTTGTTTTGTGTCCTACTATATGGTCTACACTAGACATGTTCTGTGTGCTAATTAAGAATAATGTTTATTCTTTAGCTGCTGGATAAAATGTTCTGTAAATTTCTGTTAGGTCTATTTGGTCTAATATGCAGTGTAAATCCAACGTTTCTTTGTTAATTTTCAGTCTAGATGATCTGTCTTATGCTGAGAGTGGAGTGTAGAAGTCCAAACTATTCCTGTATTAGAGTCTTTCCCTTCAGGTCTAATAATATTTGTTTTATATATCTGGGTGCTCTGGTGTTGGGAGCACATATGTTTACAATAATTATATCCTCTTGATGAATTGACACCTCTTTCATTATATAATAATTTTGTCACTTTTTATTGCTTAAAGTCTGTTTTATCTGATGTAAGTATAGCTACTCCTACTCACTTTTGAGCACCATTTACATGGAACATCTTTTTCCATTCCTTTATTTTCAGTTTATATATGTCTTTATAGGTGAGAATTTTTCTTGTAAGCAGCATATGGTTAGATCATTTTTAAAAATTCATTCAGCCAGTCTATATCTTTTAAGTGCAAAGTTTAATCTGTTTACATTCAAGGTTATTATTGACATGTGAGTGCTTCTTATCATTGTTTTACTTGATTCCTTATTGTTTTGTATATCCTTTTTTCCTTTATTTTTCTCTCATAATTTATCTTTGTGGTTTGATGGCATTCTGTAGTGGTTACATTTAAGATTTTTCCCTTCCTTGTTTCAGTGTTTGCTCCACTGGTGATTTTTATATTTGCATGTGTTTTCATAATGGTAGTTATTATTCTTTTGCTTTTGGGTGTAGGTCTCCCTTAAGTATTTCTTATAGGGCTGATCTAGTGGTGATATCTCTCTTAGCTTTTGCTCATCTGGGAAAGACATTATATCTCCTCCATTTAGGAAGGATAATTTTGCTGGGCATATTTTTAGCTAGCACATTTTTTTCTTTTGGCACTGTGAAGATATCATCCCATTCTCTCCTGTCTTGTTAGGGTTCTGCTGAGAAATCTGCTGTTAGTCCAATGGGGTTCCTTTATATAGGTGGTTAGATACTTTTTTCTTGCTGTTTTTAATTTTTTTCTCTTTGTCTTTGATTTTTGACAGTTTGACTGTAATATGCTGTGAAGAAGACCTTTGTGAATTGTATCTATTTGGGGATCTTCGACTATATCTGAATGTCTAAATCTTTTGCTAAGTTTTGAAGTTTTTAATCTATTATTTTATTAAATAGGTTTTCTAATTCTTTCATTTTTTTTCTTTGTTTCTTGGGACACCAAAAATTTGAATATTTGGATGCTTTATGGTGTCCCATATGTCTTGAAGGTTTTAATCTTTTTATTGTTGTTTTTTTTATTTTTGTCTGACTGGGTTATTTCAAAAGATCTGTACTCAAGTTCTGAGATTCTTCCTCCTGCCTGCTCTGTCTTACTGTTGAAGCTTTTGAATGTATTTTGTATGTTATTCAATGAATTCTTCAGTTCCAAAATTTCTACTTTTTAAAAAATTATCTCTTTGGTAAATTTCTCATTCATATCCTGAATTTTTTTCTGATTTCTTTCTATCGTTTTTCAGAATCTTCTTGTATCTCTCTGAGCTTCTTTAGTGATAGTATTTTTAATTTTTCCCTAGAATTTCATAAATTTTCCCTCCCTCCCTCCCTCCCTCCTTTCCCTCCTTTCCTTCCTTTCCCTCCCTCCCTCCCTCCCACCTGCCTTCCTGCCTGCCCTTCCTTCCTTCCTTCCTTCCTTCCTTCCTTCCTTCCTTCCTTCCTTCCTTCCTTCCTTCCTTCCTTCCTTCCTTCCTTCTTTTGAGACAGGGCTTCACTCTGTCACACATGCTGGCATGCAGTGATTTGATCATAGCAGCCTCCTACCACTGGGCTTAAGTGATTCTCCCAACTCAGCCTCCTGCGTAGCTAGGACTACAGGCACATGCTACTATGTCTGACTGGTAAATTTCTTTTTATTGGGATCTGTTGCTGGATAATCATTGTGTTCCTTTCAAGGTGTCAAATATTCTTGCTTTTTCATGCTTCCTGTGTTCTTATGTTGATATCTACACATCTGGTATAACTGTTGCTTCTTCTAAATTTTTTGAAATTGCTTTTGAAAAGGGCAACTCTTTTCTGACATGTATCTATGGTATTGGTTGGGTAGGGTACTTTGCTTTTGAATCTGACTATATGTAATGGTATAGTCTCTGTATGACTTCTTCATTTGCAGACAAGCATGAGTGATGTCTGAGCCTTCCTTGGTGGCTTAGAATGCAGTTGTTATTAATAGAGGCTGTGATAAAGTTTTGCTGAGTACTAAAACACTAGGTGGGCCAGTCTTTAGGCCTCAGGCCAGTATACCCTGGTGCTGGTGTTGGTGGGTCCAGGAAGGCTGATTCTTGTGCCTCCTGGTTGCTTTCTCAGATGCTGGTAATGGCATCAGTGGGTCTGGCAAGTGAACAAGTTCTTAAGCCCCTGGGCAGTGGGTGTGGCATGGGCAATGGCAGTAGCAATGGTGGAACAACCATCTGGGACCCAAGTGGTCCACACCTGTGGTAGCAGTGGCTTCCAGAGGTTGGGTGAGCTGGCCCACAGACTTTCAGGTGGTGTGTATGGTTGGGTGCCAGTTGTGGTGGTAGTGCAAGTTGAATATGGCTGGTCTCAGACCCTGGGAGAAGTACTTAGGTGCCACAGATGGTCAACTGGACTGGGTGATCTTCAGGTCCCTGGAAAGTACATTCAGGTGATGCTCAGGACCCTGGAAGGTGGGTATAGGTGATGCCCGTGCCCGTGGATGGTATGCTCAGGTAATGGGGGAGGGAGTGGAGCTGAGCCAGGTGGACTTGCTCTCAGACCCCTCAGTGGTACTAGCTATGGTAGGCAGAGGTGGGGTGATCCCCAGACCACTGGAAAAATGCTTAGATGACAGCAGAAATGGCTATCTGTAGCCCTTCTACTGGGAAGCATATGGTTGCCTTCGCTGGGTGGAGCCATAAGCTGGGGATTGGGAACATGGGCTTCATTTGTGTCTTCGCTCTGCAGCAGCTTGCAGCAGTGGTGGTTGTGGGCAGTGGCGTTTGTCCTTGGGGGCATATGAAAATGTGCAGTTACCCCTCTGCAGAGGGCCACAGGTAGGTTGGATGGGCATGGGATCACCGTTTGTGTCTCCTGCCTCAGCCCTGGCAATGGAGCAGAATGCAGTTTGATGGGGTGGGGGCTATGCTCTCAAAATGGTGTCATGCAGCAGTGCCTTCGTGTGGTGTCCAGACAGCTCTCTATGTTAGTCTCAGAACTCATAAAGACTGAGGTGTTCTCTCATGGCTAGGACTGTAGGAATCTCCAGCAGAAACATGGACTACTACGGGTCTCTCATTCACCCTTTCCCCACATAAGGGAGCCACTCCAGACTCTCAGCTCATCCAGCTGAACTGTTTCCCTCTCCTTTCTTGCTTTTGGTGCTTCTTGTCACTTCTCTGTTGAATTCCAGTGTTCTCTCTTAGATGATCTACTCAAAGTATGATTATCCACTCAGTATTTTGTTTCTTTTCCATGGAAGAGGCAAATACCAGATTAATCTAGGCAGCCATCTTGAAGTACCCTCTTTATATTTGACCATGCCATGATATACTTGCATGTCATTTTTCTTTGCTAGTGGATAAACATTTTTTGTTCCATCTCTTCTCTGAGGATGTGACCTTTGGAGGTTCCTGGATTCACCCAAGATCTTATTATTACTACTTTTTGTGGACATTAAAATCCAATCCTTTTGGTTACTGAAATTGATGCCATCCAGTGGCAAAATTGAGAAAAGATGTATTTCCTCTTTTGGGGGGAGGAGGCAATTGAGAATTCTTTTATTTTGGAGCTTTGGCATGTAAAATAATGTTTTTCATATGTCTTATAGGACATAGTTTTTATTCTCTTCCTGCAATTTTGGCTGAAATGAAGTGGCCTTTCATTATCAATAGATTGCAGAAACAAAAAACTACATGCCTGATTTCTGCTAGGGGTGAGGACTGTGCTAATAGTGAACTTAGAAGGTTAACATGGGATTCAGTGTGTGTATACATATGAAAGTTTTAAAAACTGATTAGAAAGAAATAGCAATAATTTATTATCTCAACAAGTATTTTTTCCATTATCTATTCCAAAGTATCAAAGTAACAAAGTATCTGTTATCCATTCCAAAGTACCCATTCTAAAGTATCAATTGGAATGAAATTCCAATTTATTCTGTTATCCATTCCAAAGTATCAATGAAATTTATTATCCATTCTGAATGTCAGTATTGGTACTCTCTATGTCTGCTCTCATGCTGCTAATAAAGATATACCTGAGACTGGATAATTTATAAAGAAAAAGAGGTTTAATGGACTCATAGTTCCACATGGCTGGGGAGGCCTCACAATCATGGAAGAAGGCAAAAGACACATCTTACATGGTGGCAGGCAAGAGAGTATGTGCAGGGGGAACTTCCCTTTATAAAATCATCAGATCTCGTGAGACTTATTCACTATCATGAGAACAGCATGGGAAAAACCAGTCTCTATGATGCAATTATCTCCCACTAGTTCCCTCCCATGACATGTGGGATTTATGGGAGCTACAATTCAAGATGAGATTTGGATGGGGACACAGCCAAACCATATCATACTCCAAATAAAATATATTATCTTTTTTTGAGGACATTTGCAATAATCAGTGAGTGTTATACATTTATTTTTCAATGAACTTAAAACAGAAGGACTATGTTAGAAAAGAAGAAAATGAAGTTAGTTGTGAGATTATTATACATGAAATCAATGAGTTATAGTATGTAAGGTAACATCTAACTAGATTACAGGATAGGGTATTCCACTGCAGTTCTGAAGTGTCAGAATAGCAGACAGCATAGTATTTAGCTACAGCAATAGAATTAGCATCATAGAAGGTGACTTTCATTAGGTCATGGCATGAATTGATGTAGAGGAAATAGAAAAGACTACTTCAAATGGGAAATAATATTAGTCAAAGCCAATAGCAAGAAATGTTATTTAATCTGTTGCTAGTCTCTTCTGAATGAGAAGAAGCTAATTTCAAAGGCAAGATGAGCCCTCGTGACAAAAATAAAAACGTTCTTTTTTTTTTCCATAGGATTTATTGAACTGGACTTACCTACATCAGTTTATGTATTTTAATAATCTGTGTCGTGGTAAAATCATGCATCTATCAAAAGCCTATATGCTTAGCATAATTCTATCAACTATTCTTAAATTACATTCTTTTTACCACTTATATTGATTCTGAGGTTATATTCCTAATTTGTTTTCTCTTCTGAGATAAGACCTTATAAGAAATAAGTGTTCCCTTTCCTTGCCTTTAGATGAGGTTATGTTGGTTAATTTAGAAGAGATTTTCTAATGCCTCCATTACTTTGTAATTTTTATCCCTGTCCTCCACATCAGTGTTTTGGATCAATTTATTTTTCCATTCAGCAGATCTATATGAGATGCATTGACTTGGGACTAAGAGTTTCTGTTTGAACACCAATGCATGTTTAAAATATCATGGCTTTCCAGGGGTTTCTGAGACCTTATAGATAATCTTTTCGGTCTTTCTTACCTCACAGGTTAAGGAGCTAACATCTATAACAGTTAAATGTCTTCCCAATGTCACAAAAACAGTTAATGACAGAACCAGAACTACAACCCACGTCTAATAGGTCCTAATTCAGGGCTGTTTCTGATACTATAGTTTAGAGATTAACTGTGGAACAGGAATTCTGCCTAAGGCTTTAACTGGAATTGCTCCTAAAGCAATGAAGAGATTTTTAACTTATTTTTTAGGGATTTCAGTTTACTGTAAGGTCGTACAAATTTCCATGGAATGTTTTTAGTCTCATTTTTAAAGCCCTGCATTGAACTGACCAGTGCTCCTGCTACAGCTCCTGATAAACTTTTAGCCATTGCTATTTGTATGGCAACATTATTCCTAAGAGCTCATTCAGTTCTAGTTCAGCTTTCCATTATATAAACTTTAAAAGAGTTACTCTGTAGTCCCCCATCATCAGGTGTGTGGGAATTAATACATTTAACATCCTTTAAAAAAAAAAAAAGGTTTTAGTGTCCTAGTGAATTAATATAATCTTTACAAGCCTGGTAACCAGATTTTTGAGCTATTTTAAACAGTGTTTCAGTGCTGAGATGTGTAAATGGAAGGATTTGTTGCTAGTTGCAGTGACTTCAGCACTTGAGGAGAGCGAATTTCACACTGAGACTGATTTAGCCTACATAAACTCCAGGTAAGAATACCCATTTCTGAGCCTTCCTCTGGCTCTTTGAAAGACGGCATCATAGATATCTGGGGAGACTAACATTGTAATACTCTGTTCTCACATTCATCGCTTCACCTAATCGTAAATTAAAAGTTAAATTTTAGTTACCAGACTCCTAAAGTTCACTGGGGCATGGTCTAAACTAAGGATTCAAATGCTCCCCCAGGTTTTTGTTCCATTTGATTTTGTTAGAAGTGCCATGTTTTCTCTGGTAGAAGTATGTCTAGATAACGGCCTCACTGTGCTTCTGCCGGCTCTCCCCAGGCAGGCCTTCAGTTTTAAGGTCATGCTAAGGCCCATTTGGTTCAAGGTATGTCAGCTTTGGTAGCCAACAGAGATCTGTTTCTGTCCAGGGGCTTGTAGGGCAGGCACATGGTGTTTTCTGAGCACTCCTTGGGGTTGTTTTCTTTTAAAATAAGGCATTCTTTCTACTTTGTAGCTTCAATTCAGGATATGGTTTATCAATATTACCAAGTGTTCCAATTCACCTCCTCCCCCTTTTCCTATAGAAAGTGATTTCAGGATGTTTCACTACTCCACTTAGTCCCCAGCACATTGCTGACACTCAATAAATGTCAAATAATGCCGCAATATGGTTAGTGTGTGCTCTTTAAGCTTTCTGAAAGAATGACTCTTTATTTTCATTGTTGAGTAGTGGTATATTTTTCCACTTGTTAACTGGAAAGAAATTAGAGTCAGGTTGTTCATTTATATACCTCTATGGCTACATTTCTATACTCAGACAAGCTCAGAGTTTAAATTCGTTTGAAAAAGTGTTTAAATGAATATTCTGGGTGATATACAATGCTTTGTCTAAAAGATCATGTCTCAGTTGGATATGGTTGAGTGTTGAATCTATATTAAAAAGGGAACAATTACTCTTCCATAAATGGGGATGGCAGAGGCTCATATTTATGAGAATTTCAGTAAGGTGAAAAGCATGTAATATTTTGGACTTGGGAATGAAATACTGTCTAAGGAACACAATTCAATTAAGCTTGTTTATGCAACATAAACAAGATACCTGGATAAATTATTTTATTTCATTTTTATCCTACTTTTGTCAAAACAATGTTTAAGACGTTACTTCTTGCCTCACAAAATACTAAGTGAGAATTGCTTGTCTTTTAAATACCCTGATTCAAGAAGGTTTTTATTTGTCAGATGATTCAGTCAGTAATCAGTCCCAACCCAAGTAGAGAAATGAAATATATGTTATCCTACTTTCCCCCTTGGAGTGTGGGTGGGTCATCTTTCCAGTAGAGGTGTGGGTAATACCCTCTAACTATGAGTATCGGGTGGAGGGAAAAAATAAATCAGTTTGAGAGTAGAAACTCTTTATCATTCTCAATTGACCTAGAGTTCATTGTACTGTTTCTGTAACTTCACGTGTGATATAAAAATTTGGTTTTCCCCATGCTTTATCTTTAGTCAGAAAAAAATTCCACTAGATATGAGACCAACTGACACCTGATGTATTATTGTCCAGAGGCGAACGCAAGTGAACTGGTGGCACTCAGGCATGAGTAGTGTTACTAAGGGAATCATCTGAACAATGAGTTTAAGAAATGGAGTATGTTAAGTGAACATTTTAACACTTTATTCTTCCTTCTGGTTTTAACACAATGATATGTTAACTTAATTAAAATGTAACTATTCTGTAATTGTCTCTATTGTGAGACTGCTTTCTATGAGGGAGAGGCTGTTTTTCTTATTCATTATTGTATCCCCAGGGCCTAACACAGTGCCTAGCATTTGCGTGAGCTCAATAGCATGAGGGAATGAATGCACGGATGCAAAACTTTCCCCCTCTGTTATATGGAGAAGATAGAAATAATGGCAGTTGCTAATATAAAGCATTCTTAAAGTAAGTGAACTCTAGAAGTCTAGAACTTCAAATGCAAGTGGGATGAAAATGGAAATACAGATTCAGACTCCCAGAGGAAATAGTTTGAGGACAAAAGGAAATAGTTCATTTAAAAAGTAATAACCTCAGTAATATACAAACTGTATAAATGAGTGCTGTTCGAACTAAATGGAATTCCCTGACATTGTCCTTTAAGAAAAAAAAGAGCATAGATGTTTTATTGTAAATTGTCTTAACATTGTTCTCATAATCTTAACGTTTATTATTCAAAAATGCTTTGTAGATAACTACACTAAGCATTCTAAATCTTTACTTCTTCAGTTCTAGTGAAGTATTCACAAATTTCAAGTTTTCTATTAGTTTTAAAAGTTAAGCAGGAGGAGAGCCAGAAGACAATTTCAATTCTCAGATCATAAGTTTTCACTTCTTTTTTCTGCTAGAACTAGTAAGTTCACAGGGCTCAGACAAAGACTTGAGGACTCTCACAGTTATTGATTGTGACTTCACAAGACGAGGGTCGTGTTTATTTGTCATTATAAATCTGGAAAGATAAACCCTGGGCTTTTCCTGTTAAGGGGCTGGATAGGAATACGTGTTTAGCAAGTCAGTAAAAAAAAAAAAAAAAAAGAACAGTGTATATTTTGAAAGCTGATTCCAAGTCCAAATCTTGGAATCAGAGATCTCTGTTTTTGTGTTTGTTCTTTTCCTTTGTTCTAGTCCCTCATTGCAAAGATATTTGTGGTCATATGGTTCTGATCCTGCTTGTTACAAGTTTCCCAATTCTCAATACTGCATCTTTCTCCAGTTGTGAAATAGCATCATTAGGAAATCCTAGGTACACCAGAGAGGAGGGGGAAAATATTTTTAAAGGGAGCCTGGAGAGGGATGGATTGGAGAACCAAAATTGTCGGCTCATTTACTTTATTTGATTCACCAACCACACCAAGACAGAAATCAAATATAATTTGGTAATATTTTTATGAACTAAGTCTGTGACAATTGATTTCACAGCTAAGATATATTCTCATGAAGGACAACATAATTTCTTGAGTGTGAAATGCCTGTGACTTAAAGCAATCAATTTAATTTTTTATTTTTTTTTTCAAATGAAACTCTGAAATGAAATAGGAGTGTGATGTCCTAACTGGATGACTGTTTCCGCCTTTTTTGAGGGAGAAAAATAGCAAGTTAGTACTTTTCATGTTTTCAAATGTCGTTAAAATATTTTAGAGGAATTCTTCATGCTTAAAACACCTGTGTGAAGTCTAGATTCATTTTTCTAGGGGAATCAGGCATCGTACTTTTCAGAAGCCTTTGCTTATTTCAAACAAAGAAATTGATAGGATAGAATCAGCAACTTCAGTTGCTTCCTTCCCAAGGATTCAGTTTCTTTCTTCCCAAGGATTTAAACTGGAGTTGTAACTGAAGCCATTAGTAGTGCCAGCAGGGATTTTGGTCAAAGTGTTTGAGGCATTCATGTTCAGGTTTCTGTCTAAAGACTGTGTTGATGAATGAGCCCAACACGGCTATGTAAAGTTCAAGAACAAAAAGAAATTTTGTCCTTCACAGCAAGTTTACTTTTCTTCTAGGATTTCAGAGCAAACACATTGCCCTCTCTCCACCTATTTTCTGGAACAAGTATTTGCTGATGGGCAATCCCCCTCCCCCACTACCCTCTTCAGACAAACACTGCAGCTTGGGACAGAGGTGTGCCTCCATTTGGGAGCCATAGAACAACCCCAGCTGCTGTTCATTAATGATGGGGGACCCAATCACTAGTTGTAAACATGCTACAGAAAAAATATGATCAATTCTAAGAGGCATGCTTGAAATGAGACACTATAGTGGTAAACTATAAGAGAAAGTCTGATAGATCACTATTCCACCTTAAAAGAGGTTGATACAAATGGTTGTAGGCTTTGTTAAAAAATTAGCTTTTCTTTTTGAAAGCTATCAGTCATTCTAAAGAACTGGATTCAAGATATTATCTGTCTTGTTTCAGGCTTTTATTTCAAAGAATAAGTTTATATTTTGGTTACTTATGTTAAGGATGGAATTAAAGTGAGTTGTGTGCTGCAGCTTCGTTTTAGCCAGTGTGGTGGTGATTTTGTGAATTTGTGATAGCATGGGACTCCCAGGCTGAAGCCAGTAGTGAGACAGCAAGTGTTCAGGTATTTCAGTCAGCAACCTAGGGAGCAGAGCTCTTCAGAAATGAATAAGCAGGATTGTGAAAATTTCCCTAGCTGGGCCCAGCCTGAAGGAAATGTCTAAATAGCAATATTTCTTTGGCCATCTTACAGGCCTCCCAAGAACAAAAATAAAGGAAACTAAGGGCATGTTTTATTGACTATTGGAATAATCAGGTTTTTAGCGGTGACATGTAGAAAGAATATAGTAAGAAAAAACTTACATCAAATAATAGAATAAACATAAAAAGTCCGAAGAGGAGTATTCTTCAAGTCTATTGCTGTTTCAATTCAGTTAGAGTTGAATAATGGCATCTTTGGCAGCCGTAAGTGTTTTCCATTATTAGCAGTGTTACCATATACTATCCTGACATTACTAAGGTAATAACACCTTGCTTACAAGTTCTTGAATTTGAAAAAAAAAAAAAAAAAAGCCTTTAAGCCAAATAACACTTGTATCTATAATGCTAAATGAAGATAATTGAGCTACCTCAATCATGCACTCAAGATATTAATGATAAAACTGTCTTTTAAAAATACCAATTTACAAATAAGAATCTTTGTATGACTTAACATTGCATGTCTAATATATTTTCAGTTTTCTTTAGTTGACTTATGGTGACACCAACTTACCCATAAAGAATGTCTTTAGTAACTATACCTGCTGAAGGAATATACTGTGAAGGTTTGAATTATATTCCTTATGCATAAATTATATTATTCTGCTTCAACTTGCTGCATTCAAAGGAAAACTATTTACTGGCATGTGTAATTAATTTTAATTAACACACAGCCTCAGCAAAGGGAACTGACATGGTACAAGCCTTGGTAGAAAATGTTAGTCACACTCTGCAGCTAACTCTGAGCAGATGCATAGTTTCACGAAGAAAATATTTGCAATGTCTAACTGTAGCGAGTTTTTCTCCTTTCTTTCTTTTTCTAATTTTGAAACTGCCTGTGTTTATTTCTTAGAATCTGAAAAAAAAGTACTGTGCAGATAAAGGAACAGTTTCAAAAAATGCAGTTGCAGAGAGTAGTTTTGACTATTCAAACAAGTAACTGCCTTTGCTCTCAGTGTGTTAAATCCACACCTCACTAAAATCCTTTATAGGTGAGAGTATGAGTGATATGTGTTATACTACCAGATATTAGCCTAAACCCTTTTTAATATTATAAAATGATGTTTCAGAAAATAAATAAGTTGCTCTATCATCAGCATACTAAGGTAGTTGAAATATTTCTGCATTTTAATTAGATTGTGGATTTAAAATAAATTGGCTACATAAGGTCTGCACCAATGGCTCTCCAAGCTTGAAGACCCCAAAGAGCTTTTGTGTATGTGGACTGTATGTGGATTATACCAGGAATATTGTGAGTTGGTTGACTTCACATTGTTGTTTGAAACTGGCCATAGTGAGAGTATTTATACCAGAAAACTAGCAAATGCTAAAAAATCATAGCTTCTCCTTTTTCCGGAAAGCCTATTGTTAAGCTTTTATCAGCACACTGCCAATTATATTTATTGTTAGAAATTAAAAATGAGAAGTCTTAAAAATATTTAATTTATTTAAAACTAACCATAATAAACCCATTTCATGTTAACATAAATTGTATGTTTTACTTTAAAAATTATTGAGAAGAGTGGCATCTTTTTTACAATTTTGCAAATCTCTTTAATATGTAGTTTAACAGAAGACAGCTGGATACCCATATCTGCTTCTGCTTTCAATCTGTTACAATGTGTTGTTTTGCTTGAAATCTATGAAGAAAACCTGCCCTCACACAGATATGTAGTTAGAAAATGGAAGAGTATTTTAATAGCCTTTTAAAATTGTGGATCTTCTTCTTTGATATCCCACCAAAACTCGACAAGTAATGGTTTCTTAAAAGTTAGTTGCAATGAGGGCTCCGAAATCATATCAATGAGCTTTCTATATTCTGCTACACTCATTCATTGGTCTATCATGCACTTTAAATGGATCTTTTACTTATGAGTGATTTTGTAACATACATTTGTCATTCGGAAAATATTGGTTCACTGATTTACACAGATCTTCCAAATGTTTTTACATTTCATTCTATAATGCTTAAAAATTACATTCATTAATATCCACCAATCTTATCAGAAAAGGGGAAGGTGTCAAGCCCATGGTGATATATATGAGTTTTCCAAAATTCTAATACAAAAATTTATCACTGGCCACAAATAGTGTCAGTTGTTTTCCTTTAAGTGACAGGCTTATTTTGTTTATTTTTGAGAAAATATCTGCCAAAAACTGAAGTTTTAGTAACCATACATTGACTGTTAGCCAGTTTTTCAAGTAAAAATAGAATCCCATGAAAAACAGCAGCTGCTTCACCTTACAGCTGCTTTACTTGAGACACGCACTTCAGGATACAGCAGAAGTGCTTATGTGTACTTCTTATTTTGTGACATGGAATATTAAAATTTAATCTCTAGAATATATTCACTTATACTATAATTAATACATAATTATTATCTGGAATATATGAATCTAAATTAAAATGTAATCTTTGGATATAATAGAATTCATACATTTAACTGCTTAATCAGGATATCCTTAAGCGAAACTTGCTTTTTTAAAACTGTGATGACATAGCAGTGAAGGCTACAATGACCATCAGTCAGTACCTCATTGTGATGTTGCCTTGGCTTGTGCTAGGGCACCTACCCTTGCCTTTGCACCTCAGTGCCATGTTAACATATTTGTTGCTCCATAAGCCATGAAATTAAAGTGATTCTACACCTTGACTATTTCAGTAATACTTGCGTTTGTTGATAAGCATTCCTTTAAATGAATATCTTTGAGGATTAGTTATTACTGATACCAGACAAATAGAATCAAAACAAGTGTCTTTCTGTAGATTTGTCCATTTTAGGGCAAACGTATTTCTGCAGATTAGATTTCTAAACTCATGTTTAATGGCAGCAACTAAATATTTAATTAGACAAGTTAACTCTGTCATTTTAAAATTATAGTCATTTCTTTTTCCTGACTTTTGTTATCCAGTAGACATTCAGCAATGTCAACTGTGCAAAAGCTTTTAGCCTCTCAACTAGTGCGCACTTCTCCAGCTAATGCAGCGCAATGATTTATCCTAGAAAATGCTTCAAGGACTTTTTTACTTCTAGTTTGAAAAGCCCTAACAAACAATATTGGGCTTACAAAGAACATACCTATGTTTAAAATATTTGATTCTTTTTTATTTAAATGTTCAATGATTCATCTCAAAATGAGGCTGTAACTTAACTGGCATTAAAATGCTATTCAAGTGTTCAGTTGCAAAAGACAATAAGGTAAATTATATACATATATTAAAAAATAAAAATAGTTTTCATCTTATTTTTAATTTTTTGTTATTTATAGTTTTGTCCTGTTTCATTGCATTAGATCCCTTCCTTCTAGGAGTCAGAGCACTAACTCTGACATGTCAGTCTTATCTTCTTCAATATCTTTAGATGTAGCTGTTGCAGCTAGGGTTGAGAAAGTTTCTCTTTAAATCTCCCTTTTTTAAGCCAATGAGCCATCCTTAAACATAAGGAAAATATATTTTCTTTTATTTTAGAATTACTAAATCCTAAAATAATACATTTTAGATAAAATTTTTAAAACTACAAGTTTTGTAAATCAAGGCATTGCAAAACAAGACAGAAAGATATACTTACTTCTTGTTGTGTCTGCACATAGGCCCAAGGGAAATTTTAGGATTTCAAAATCACAATGTATCGGATGATAATGAGGTTAACAAAGATTATGGCAAATATAAACAAAAATAGTTATTAAGAGTGTGGTAGAAGTACTGAGAACAAATGAGTTAATCTCTGAAAATGCACATACTCTCTTTGAAATTTCTAGTACACAACTTTACTTTCCATTAGTTGCCCAGTTAATGACATCATCACATCATGTCCCTTTTTGATAAACTTCTCTGTATATTCATAACAGAATGAAAGTGAAAAAAGCAAACTAGTATTATAAAAATAGTTTTGATCTGGAGAAACATCCGAAAGGATCGTGGGGACTCCTGAAAGAGTCCTGTGGACCCCAGTAGTCCCCAGACAATGCTTTGAGGACTATTGTGAAATGGCAGTTAGGCAATATGTGATATCATGATTTAGTGGTGTCACATCAGCTTAAGCTGTATTTTCATGCGATGGAGGGTGTGCTTATTGCATAAGTAAGTCTGTTGGCTGTTTCTCTTACTTGTGAAGAATCACTATTACATTGATTGTCAAATTCGATTTTTCATGTCCCCTACACACTGTCGTAAAGCAGATGGTAAAGACAGAATGCATCTGAAAAGTCAAACTCATGTCAGCTAAATTGATAGATTTATCTTAGCATCAAAAGCCATGTCACTCAGTCCCCTCCCACTCACCCCCAAAATAAAAAACTGAAACAGTGATGGAATGTCCACAGCATTTGTTTACTCCCTTTAACTACCATTGCTCTTTGCTGAGTGATGATGCAGGGCAGATGGTGTCAGGGAGAGAAATCATCAGCTAGCTCAGGATTGAAGATGCTGGAAATGTGTTGACGTTTAAGAAGGATGTGTGGAAATGAAGAAGTGACTAAAGAGGACAGCCCTATCACCAATATAAGCATATTCCTTGCTCTCTAATTCTGCCCGAAAGGGAAAGGAACAGGGCTTCAGTCTCAAATGAGTCACTTTTGTAGTCTAGGGTAAAGATATCAAGCATACCTTTCCTTCCTTCCCCTCCACTGTGATAGATCTGAGAAGTGATGAAAGCCAAGAAATATTGAGCTGTCGGATTTTTTTTTTTTTTTTTTTACTAAATGCTATGTATGCCAAGGGTTATTTGGTTAATATCCTTCATCTTGGATCAAAATGGTGAGAAATTTAAAACAGAGAATTTCCCTGAAATACTGCTTTTCAAACATTCTCTGGTGAAGGTTTTTTTTTTTTTATTTTTATTTTAAATTACTTGCAGATCAATACAAGGTCCTATTGCATGCTTGAGCAGTTTGCACCTTGCACTGTGTGAGACTCACCTCATGAGTTCAACAGCACTCAAACACTTGAACAAGACAGACTAGTCCACTGATCATGGCTTGGATGTCATAGCAGTGTCAAATTGCTACAAGCGCTTCCAACTGCTTACTCTTTGTTTCTGTACTTTTGTCATTATACACTAGTAAACAAGCAGTTCTGGGACCTGAAGCAATGCTCTGTTGTTGGCCGTCACAAATATAAGGTTGGATTTGCCAGATGCACTGTCTGGTCAAGGTTTATTATTCCTAGACATCTATGACTTGCCATCTGTGTAGCTGTTGCTAGATGCACAAGTAGAATTAGTTACAGTAGTGTGGGCACAACAGGTAAAATCATTCAAAGTGTATATCATTTATTTCTCATAGATTAGTACACATGATGCAAATACTTATTAAATTATTGGATAGATCAAATTGCAATTAACTATACCTCTGACACAGAGGCTATCATCTGTGTGAATATACAGATGACAGAGCATACAGAACAAGAACATGCAGGCTCAATATTTGTCACTGAAGTTATTTTATCATTAATTATTTTCAACATAATCTAATTTTCTTCTACCATCCTGAAAATATTTGGATTTTTTGGCATGCTGCATGTCTGCTCCTTTATAGTGCCTTCTTTGAAATACCTGAATCAGAAATGAGGAAAAAATAACTTGAGAAAGATACAGTTGATATTTCAACCTTCTTGCTCTTTTCAGAACCACCTTACCTGCTAATTTCTGTTGCCTCTCCCCACCAGAGTTGATTATTATTTTTTTCTTTCACGTTACTCAACTGGTCTAACACTCTTGGAAAACAAATACTTGTTTCCAGCCCATGGAAATACACACAGTGTACTCAAGCCAGAAGGTCTGAGAAGGCGAACTGTCAGGTGCTGCTACTCCTTTGGAGCACCTGGCTCCCATGAAAACATCTGAAATACAGTTCTGTAACATCATCTATTATTAAAAGATAATTTTTATTGCCCTGCAATTTCTCCTTGAAGGGTATTTCCTTACTGAAGTGTATTATGTTTAACTTGTCAAAAATTAAGGAAGGCATGAAAATTGCCTTATGGAACTGAAGGAGTCTCATGCTGTGTTGTCTTTCCAGAGGACTGAATTGGTAACGTGTAAAAGTGACTCAGGAAAAGATATCAGTGCATCATCAAGAGGAGGTTTTTAATACTCTTAAGATTTTATGTATTACTTATATAGTATATATTTATAGTATAGATTTTTAAAAATAGAATGGGCAACCTGTGAGTTAGCAAGCCTCCCCCCATTTCCAGAGCACTTTAGCAGAAGCTAGATAACAACTTATTGGTAGGATGTCCTAATTTATCATCACTCTTGAGAGTAAAAGGGAACAGTATTAATAATTGATGTGGGACAGCACTTGGCAATAAACTGGGACTGTCTGGGCAAAAAGAAATGAATGGTAAATCCTATCTGTGAATGATGTCATAGAAGAGAGTCCTGCCTGATGGGGGAATTTGGCTTAGGTGACCCCTATAGTACATACTCACTTGACTGTTTTCTGCCCAACCATTTCCTCATAACTTTTTCCGATAACTTATCTTGCTAATATTCCCTAAACAGGAAGATGTCTGAAATGCATTATTAAGGATTAGATTTTAAATTATGTTTAGGAAGATTTATGTGTAAATTGTGTTATAATTCTTTTAAATCCTGTAACACAAATTAGCTTGTAATAATCACAGAAAAAAAAAAATCTTAACGTGTGTGTGTGTGTGTGTGTGTGTGTGTGTGTGTGTGGTGTATAGGACTGTGTTCCAGCTGGCCTTATTGAGTGAGTGTTCTTGTTAATTATAAACCAGTCTTGAGTGTGATACCACTGTTTATTATTGAAACCTTCAACCTGCTTCTGAGATTCTTCTTATGAGTTAGAGTATCCTCAGAATCCTAAATGGGGTATCTCACTTCCATATTAGGTAAGCTGATGTCAATTACAATAAAGAATATGAGAATTATAAGTTAGACAAAAGGCAAGATAGTTTTTTTGAGAGGAAAACATGCCTTACAACTCTATGAGTTGCTTGGAAAGTTAAATATTTGTGACAATAATCAATGAATAAGTATATATTTAAGCTTTCAAATAGCCATTGACAAAAATTTGAATCATGGTGGAATTCAAAAAAAGTTCATTGTATTTTCTTTAAAAAAAAATATGTGGCTAGAAAACTGTCTCTGAGAAAGTAGATTAAGGGTAGAAATTATTTAACCTATAAGTGTTTTATTGAGCATCTGTTATGTATCAGGCTCTGAGGTAGGAGCTAATGGGTACAAAAATGGTCCTTGTTCTCTGCATTCATTACTCTAGTGGTGTATTGGAAAGAGATGGATATTTCTGTTAATGATATAGTATAACAAATGAGATTTCTCAGGATCCTGATTTTCTAGATTTCCAGCACTCTAGCCAGTCTTAACATTTATATAAATAATCAGAAATACTTTGCAAAAACTTACATTTTGCAGATCAGGCCCACTTGGGTAGTGAAAAGACAATCTTTAGAGGATTTCACAGGGTTTCAGTAGTGAGCAGGAAAGTGGCAGACTAATTGCAATGTGGAAAAACCTGAGGTGTCATGTAAATTTAGAGGAAAATGGTCCGAACTGTACTCATAGACTCTTGGAGTCTGATCAAAGACAGTGAGTGTAGGAGTCTCTGTAGACTAGTTCTGAAAGTATCTATGCAATGTGTTGATGTGGTCAAGTAGACATCATCAAGAATAGAAAACACACTACTGATGTAAAAAATTATGGTGTTTTATAACCGAACACATTATATATTAAAAACTTGTCAGTCAATTGCAAAAAAAAGGTGTAATATAACCAGAAAAGATTCTGTAAGTAATAATTAAAATAACTGATGAGGTAAGAGAATTATATTTTATGAACATAGCAAAAGGATTAGGATTCTTCATTATGAAAAGATGAGACATGTTTTCAATTGTTAATGTCATTGAATTATGTGACTGTGATTTTCCCCCAAATTGGAAACTACTAGAATAAGAAGGCTTGAATTAAAAAATATAGGCTGCACTGAAGTTCTGTCAATTATATTCCTAATAGATAACATTAGCCCTGAGAGGTGGTACAGATACTTGCTAAACAATTTATATAAAATTATGACTGCATAAAAAATTAGCTTGTTCCTAAAAGAAAGCATCTCTGAGCTCAGAGATTCATTGCAAGGAAAACCTCTTTGCCTTTCCTGATGTTTTCTGTTGTATAAATACAGTTGAAGTGAACACTTGGTTTGACCCATAGTTCTACTTTTTTTGTATTCTGTTCAAGGTACAAGAGAATCAAACTGACAAAGCACTTATGAAGAATGCTCCAGTCTATTTTCCTTAGGTGTATAAATACTAGGGGGTTTTTTTTTTCTGCCCAAAGTCAATATTTCAAGTATTTTCCTACTTTACTATCATCATTTATAACCCCTTCAAAGGGCCATTAGTGTTTCACAATATGTAATGCAGGGGTGCCCAATCTTTTGGTTTCCCTGGCCACATTGAAAGAAGAATTGTCTTGGGCCACACATAAAATACACTAACACTAACAATAGCTTATGAGCTAAAAAAATTGCAAGAAAACCTCACAATGTTTTAAGAAAGTTTATGAATTCATGTTGGACCACATTCAAAGCCATCCTGGCCCTCACGCAGCCCACGGGCCACAGGTTGGACAAGTTTGAATCGTAACAAATGTAGTCACCTTCAGGGAAGCATTCACTACACATTTTTTGCCATGCCACTGGGGAGAAGGCAAGTGTGTGATTCACTAGCCCTTTAGCTCATAAACATCCCTGCTGTGTCCTGCCTTCAGTTAAAAATCAGGAACATCAGCATGTGACTTGTTGCATAAGTATACAAACTCAGCCAGTGTCTCATTATACCATTGACTTCACTGCCTCTAAAGTTCTGTGGCGTTTCCATAACAAACCCCAGCACATGCTGACTAGAGAAGAACCCCAGCAGACCACAGTGATTGACTTAATTTGGAGGTTAAAATGTTCTTTCTCTGGTAGTTTCTATTATCACTGTGACTTTTCCCGGGACATGAGATCAGTCTCCCCATGCTTAACCCAGGGGAGTTAGGCCAGTTTTCTGTTACTGAAATTCACTTTGCGTATTTTCACTAGCAATCTGGTTTCATAAGCATAATCTTGCTAGACTGTATGTCATTTTTCTCCCTTCATTGTAGGAAATGATTGAGTGCGTGTGTTGGAGAAAGGATTGATGCTTCGCCACCTTTGGAGGGAGCAATTCTTTTGTGAGAAAGCTTGAGAATAATTAATTTATATTGGATTGAAAAGTAATTGGAAGCGTTTTTCAGTTCCTTTTAATACACAGATTCTTATAGTAAAAGCATATTCATGTGAAATACGCAAATTTTAGAAAAATACTTAATTGAGTAGATTTGGATCGTGGACTATTGTACTCCAGAAAGGGTCTTTTATGTCTCTGCATTTGCACAGAATACTAGTGTATGGGCGTTTGCACTTGAATAATTCCCAAATTGGCACTAATTAGCAAATGCATGTGCTTGGTTCTTTTACGTTCCTGTTTTCAATATCATCATACTTGATTTCCAGCAAGATCCTGAACACCTTGGTCACCAATTTTATCTTGAAAATGCTAAGCGTGCTTGTTCCATCTATATGCTGATGACCCTAAAGGTACATATCCAACTCTCCTGGGCTTCAAATCTATATCCGGGCTCCTTCCTACCAACTCCAGCTTAAAATCAAACTCTTGATCTTTCCACCCAGACATGCTCCTCCGATCCCCAGTTGTTCATGCTGGAAACTTAAACATCACATTTGATTTCTCTCTTGCCTTCACTTTCCACACCCAGTTTCTCAGAAACATATGATGGCTCTTCCTTGGATATATATTTAGAATTCAGCCTCTTCTTTCTTACCCCTCAGCCTCATCAGCCTAGTCATCTCTTACCTAGAGATGACTTTGGCAGTAGCCTCTTCCCCGCTCTTGTCAACCTGCAGTTAGTGTGTTCTTCATGCGGCAACCAGAGTGGTATTTTTTTAAAAGTAGATCAGATTCTATCAGACCCCTCTGCTTAAAGTCCTTGTATTTTTCCATCAAGCTCATGAAAACATTCAAATGTGTCATGGCCTATAAGCCCCTCCATTGTCTGGCTTCTGGCTCCTTCTCTGAACTCATTTCTGAGTCTCCCCATTGTCCACCCTACTCCAGTGATACTGGCCTCCTTACTGGTTCTTGAATATGTTGAACTTGTTCCTGTCTGAGGACCTTTGCATTCACCAGGAATGTTCTTTCCCAGAAACTCCCATGAGTCATGCCCCACCTCCTCAGTTCATGTCTGTTTTCAAATGCCATCACCTCATTTTCTGACCACCCTATCTAAAGAGGCACCTTCATCACTCTGTTCTTTTATCCTGCTCTATTTTGTTCATGACACTTACTACTTTTTGATATTTTTATTGATTTTTGTTTGCCTTGTCTTCTCCATTTTAGTGTAAGTTCAGTGAAGGCAAAAATTTAATCTTTTTAAAAAATTTTTTCACTGCTCTATCCTTAGTGCCTAGAACACTGCCTAGCATATGGTAGTTATTCAGGAATGAAGGAATGAATGAGCATGTGAGTGAACGAGTGAGTTAATACATTTTAGTCTTGATTATGAATATCCTAGAGCTTACTTCTTACTGGATTTTTTTCTCTCAGTCTTAAGCTTCAGCTGATTCATTTAATGATAACTACATGTTTTGTGAAGATATAAAAATGGTACTGAATAATTACATGGCACTTTGTACTTTACATTCGGCTTTGACATACATTGTTTTATTGTGTTAAATGTTTAAGAAGTCAGCCAAAGAAATTCCAGGCTAGTAATACAAAGACAAAAAGAAAAATGTTTATGAAAATCTTATAAGGAGAGTCACTGAAACTCAAATTCATGAAAATTAATAGTATCCAGATCTTAGAAACACACACATGCATGCACACATGCTCACACAGAGTGGGAGATGAAAGGAATGGTTCAAGCCAAACATCAATAATTAAGTTATCCTGAAATATTGTGAATGGGTGAAAGGACTAGATAAAAGTGGCATTCCACATCTGGAGATTGGAATATGGGAAGTCATGGTCAGAGACAGAAAATTATGTTCAAGGAACAGCAAGTTTTGCTTTGATGGAAAGAGACTCTAGAACTGGAAGTTATGAAAAACTAAATGTGATAATATTGTGTGTGTGTGTGATGATGGAGAGAGTGTGATAGCAAAATTAAATTGTGGGAAGTTTTAAAGCTATAGAACAAGAAACTCCTCCAGATTTTCAGAAGAGAACTGACAGAAGTATAGAGAAGGATATACTACTTAATGAAATACAGAGTGGATTGAAAGGAGGTAAGGTGAGACACAGGGAGAGGAACCGAGGAGACTGCTGAAATGTTTCAAGAGATGGAAAAAGGGCAGAGTTCCAGATGAACTCTACACTTGAAATTGACTTCTTTCTCCATGGTTCACAAATGAATCATCACAATGGCAATCTCAAGAGGAGAGTAACCAGGAAAATCCTACCCCAATGGAGATTAAGTAATCTGTGAGCTGACACCCCCATTTTCCCCAACATAAGCATTCTTGAGCCATACGGAGCTATAATAGAAGGAAACACATTTCCTGGGTCAGCTCTTTGCCTCTACAAAGTAGCTTATGGCCCAAAGTATTGATCTATATCATTTGGTGCTATAAATTACTGAATAAATAGCTATCATATTTAATATAAGTAATTATTATTACTTTTTAAAATATACCAACGAACTTGATCTTAGGATTTCTTTTTCAATGACTCGAGCTGGTTTGCAGACCCCACTCCATAATTATAGACTTCCGTTCTTAAATGTTAGCTTCTTTGTTTGTCAGTATTATACTTGTTTCTTTCTCACTGAGCTAAATGTTCCTAACAAAAAGAGATCAATGTTTTGGGTGATGGATAACCTAGTTACACTGATTTGATCATGCTACACTGAATACTTGTATCAAAATATCATATACCCCATAAATATGTATAATTCTTACATATTTACAAAAATTAAAAAAGAAAAATCTAACATATAATGTTTGGTCCTCCCAATTGTTTGCTCTGAAATTTCTGAATTATATAACATTGGCATTGAAAGAGACCAAGAGATGTCATATCCCACCTATAGGCAAGACCATATCTAAAATACATCAGCAAGATGAAAAGCTATTGCAGTACTTGCTTCTAAGACTGCTTATCTCTGTTTCCACCAAGCTCAGGGCAGAGCTGTGGAGGAGCTGAAGTTTGTGTTTTGTCTTGTCTGTTGCTCACCCTCGCCGCTCATTCTGTCTACCTCCTTCTTTGATCTTCCTTTCTCAGTTAATTACATCATTTGGAAATCTGGACTTGTGAACTAATCACTTTCTCCAGGAACATTTGCATTTTAATAATAATCACTACCAGTCACCATGCTAAATGCTTTGCATACATTATTTCAGATTCTTAAAACAACCCTCTTAGTACTATCCCCATTTAACAACAAATAAATTGAGTCCCCGAGAACTTGAGTAACTTGGTTCAAAGTCACAGACTAGCACGCATAATTAACAAGTACCAGGGTTTGAATTTATCTATCTGATTGCAATGTCTACATTCCTTCCATCACATCATACTAATTCTTGTACAAACCTAAAGCCCTGAAGACTTAAAAAAGATGAAATTTCCAGAAGCTTACTTAACTGGTTGGTGAAAAACCTGATAAGGGGATAAGGATATTCCAGATGGGATATCTCTGTTTATGTACTCCACATATTTAAAAGTCAGTCTGACTTTATCTCTGTCAGGAAGCACCTTTTGTTAAACCACTGTGATGCTGGGCTTAACTCTTCTTGGAGAGAGTCTTAGGTTCCTTGTTTCTCAGTACAGTTCATCAGTCTTGTTTGGCAACTGTACCCCAGTGGACACCCACATGTGTGCCTCATAAAAGGAAAGAAGAAAAGTAGAGTCCTTCAGTTCAGGCACCTGGACAGCTTATGTGACTGTCGGGCTTCAGGCTTTACCTTTGGGTGGGACATATTTTTATGCCCATACAGTTCCATCAAGTAGCATCACATCAACTTGCACCTGTTTTACTCCAGAACTTCTTCCTTTCCAGGTCCCAGCCATCTTAGAGGCAGACCTGATTGTCAGAGGCTCTTTGCATCATCAGAAAATTCTCCTTCATATCCTTGTGCTGCATTGTCAGTTTCTTCTCATTTTTTTTTCCTCAGTGGCAATGACTAAAACCGCCAGGGGCTCCATATTGCTTCAGACAGTGCTTCATCTGCTATTGTCATCTTGCAGATACCTTCCCTCAGCCTTTTAGCCTCATCTGTCTTCTCTTTAGTCACTTTGGAGGCTTTCCCCAGCTCCCTCCCACTGTACCCTACCTCTTTATTTAGCTCCTAGAACTGGGCACAGTGGTTGGCAGGACTTGACCAACACAGGGCACAATATAGCAGTTACCTTATATTCTTTCTTATGGCTAATTTCTCCATTGCCATTTCCTGAAGCCTTTTCAGTCATTCCTCAAGTATATTCATTCCTATAGAAAACCAAGTCAGGCCAGGCACAGTGGCTCACGCCTGTAATCCGAGCACTTTGGGAGGCCAAGGTGGGCAGATCACAAGGTCAAGAGATCGAGACCATCCTGGCGAAGATGGTGGAACCCCGCCTCTACTAAAAATCCAAAAATTAGGCAGGTGTGGCGGTGGGCACCTGTAGTCCCAGATACTCAGGAGGCCGAGGCAGGAAAATTTCTTGAAACTGGGAGGCAGAGGTTGCAGTGAACCGAGATCGTGCCACTGCACTCCAGCATGGGTGATAGAGTGAGACTCCATCTCAAAAAAAAAAAAAAAAGAAAACCAAGTCAATGTTGATTTTATTGAGATGTAAGAGGGTTATATTCTAAATTTAGCAGGGAAGAGGCAAATTTCCCTAGGAAAGTGCTATGTTGTCTCCTTCCTCAGCTAAGTTTTTGTAAAAGGTTGCCTTTGGGTTTTCCTTGTGGTTAAAAATGTGCAATTGCTTGTTTTGCAATAGGTTTTGTTCTGTGTTGCTACAATTTTCTCTTTTATATATTGTTTTTGCTAAAAATTAAATCCAGGAAAATGTGGAAGAAAAGAAGTGAAATAATGTCACAGCTGCTACATTTTCCTGGAAGGCAAAGACAATTTTAAAGTTAGTTTTAAAACATGAAATCATTGTTCTTTGAAACAGCTGTCTGGTCAAAGACCCCTTTGTGGAGTACATTTTTAAACAACAATTTTTAAAAACCACTAGGAGCTTTGTAAATATTTTCTTTATCTGGGTTATGAATTATTTTCAGCCTTTGAGTAATTGTTAAAATGATGAAACTTACTGGAATAAAACAGATGTCTGTTTTTTGTTTTGTTTTTAGGGGAAAGAGGAAAATGTCATTGGGATATTGAGATTTACTCGGTACCTTGACAATGAAGTCTAAATAAATTATTGTTAGTGTCCTTCTTAGCAATCCATTCACCATCCTCTTTTTTCTCTCTGTAATGCCAGAATATAAGCTTCGTGAGAATAGGGACCTTATCTCTGTTCATCGCTACGTACCACTAAGGGCCTAGCACAATACCTGGCACATAGCTTCTCAACACGTGTTTATCAAACAAATAAATCAAGAAATGAATACCATAAGAACATTATACAGAATGACTTGTCATGTAATCAGTTACATAATTCATTTGTCCTTCCATTATCTTCTACAGAGACACTTGGCATGGAAGTCTCCCTTAATAGAAACTTTCGGGTTGAAGATATGCCTAAAAATTGCTACTGTTTTTACCAGTTCATTACGGTTCTCTTATCCATGATTTTTATGTAAATCAACTCTAAGTTGTTTATACTTTTACCACCTCTGAGGACAATAAATCCCACAAATAGAAGGGAGTTATGGTTCAACTCAATGGATGTATAAGTAAGGCATTAAGTGAATACAGAGGAGAGAATAATTTATGCAATTATTGCTAAGTGGGCTCAACTCAGAGGAAGGAATATTCCAGTTAAGGCTGTAAGGGTAAGTAGAAATCTACCAGGTGGTGAAGCAGTCAGGGGAATAGAGGCAACAGTGCATGAAAAGGCCTAAAGGGATGAAGGGCATGCCATACAGTCCCTGACCTCAGGACCGTCACCAGCACTGTCATTATCTGTCTGCTGAAATATCACTCATGCAAAACACAGGTTGCCATTGAAGTGCATGATTTTTTTAAAATTGAGAATGATATTTTTTTCTTTGAAGAGTGAGTTATATCCATTATGTTGAAAACTGTCAGTTCACCTGAAACGACTTCCCCAAACAAGTCACTCTATAGCCAAGCTTCATGGAGACCAGGCTTTTACCAACTTTTTGCAGTAAGACTATTGATGTGGCCCAGACTTTGGGCCATAAATAATTTTGTGCAAAACTCACCCCATCCCAATCTCACTGAATGTTAGCAGTGGGGTGCTACAGAGTCCAAATGAAGGTGGTGGTGGTGGTGGTGGTGGTGGTTTCCCTGGTGGGACCAGGGGGCACAGCATCTTGGGCCCAAGCACATCTTAGGCAACCCTATTTACAAAGGCCCAGACTTCCCAGATGCATCCAAGACATCTTTTTGAAGCCTCAGAAAGAGCAGTAGTATGAAGATCTATTTTTCCATGTAATAATTCATGGAACTGACTTTGATATGACTTGACATGAGTTTAAATAACAATAATAATAATACCAAGAGGTAATAATTTAGAAATAATTTGAAAGCTGAGTTTTGTGGGGAACCATTACATAAAACCATTGACACCATGATCCTACCACTCTCATTCTTTTAAAATTTTCCTCTACCCTTTTCTCTTTCACTGTATCTTAATGTTGATAAACTAACACAGACAGCCCCAACGCAGTCCCAGGCTCTTAGAGCTCACATCTAACTCCCTCTGGGTGTTTGTGGGGTAACATGAATCTACAGCTGTCCATATTATTTCATGATTGTTATTTTTTGGCTTCTTGACCTATGTTATGCCTTCTGGGATAAGATGCTGCTTACTTTGCATTGATAGTTCCTCAAAGATCTTATTCTTTGGAACTTTTAAAGTGAGTTATTTTTATATATTATTATTATTATTATTATTATTATTATTTAGTCATTAACTCAAATGAAAGATCCCACACAGAGTAATTCTTATAAGTAGTAAATATGGAAGGAAGAGGCCAAGCTAGGACAGACTGGGCAGCAATTTTTCCTGTCACGTGAAAAGGCATGGCATGGGTGGACCAACAGCCTCTCTATATATTCCTCCGATTTTAGAAATGCTGAGTGTCAGCAGGCTATTACCATATATTCTGACCTAATAAACGAGACAGACTGAGAATAATTGTGGTTCTCTCTGCTTTCTTCACCAGCTCCTTTTATTCCATTCCACTCCTTTCATTGCTTTGCACTGAACGAAATGTGGATTGCAACAACTTTTTAAAAATGACATTGTAATATTGGCTAATTTGCCTGCTATTGGTTATGCCCAAGTAGACACATGACCTGTGGCTGTTTGGCTTGTCCTCCTATGGGAAAATAGTTTAATGAAGCTAATAAGTTGTACTAAAATAAAATAAATTCACATGGCACCCAGCATCACAGCCACAAGCAATATGGTTATTATTTATTACCCTGAGACACCAGCCCCACATCTCCAACTGCCTATTGGGCATTTTCACTGTGAAGGCCTTCTGTCACTTCCTCTTTAATCCATCTGGAACAAAAACCATCACCCTCCTTTTAAAGCCATCCCTCACTATTGGAGTTTTAGGGGGCCAGTTAATCACACCAGTTACTTCCCATGTCTAGTTAAAATTGTTGCTGTTGCTGTTTTTAGAAGCAGTACACAAAAAGCAAACAGATAAGGCATGAAACAAATAGATCTAGATCAGTGGCCAAATGTCTTCCTCATACTTCAACTCTCAGTAATCGCAACCACAGCTGAGCAATCACAGGCCTCTACCAGAGGGCAGAGCTCACCAGAACATCTTGGAATAGGAGAGAAATGCCTGTGTCCTGCAGGCACATCTTGCTCAATTTCTCTTTTTTAGCTCACCAGTCAAATCAGCCGTTCCTCCTCCTCTTTTGAGGGGAAGAAAATGAAGGCTAAGGAAAAGGGACCAAGAGCTGAAGTCCCTTCAAGAGGCCAAGAGATCAAGTTCCCACTAACTCATCACTCCCGCATTTTCTATTTTTGTTTAGATATTTTCTTTGTTTATATGACATCAGATTATTTTAGCATTTGGGGATGAGTAAAAATAGTTAGATATTAAACATCCCATATTGTGAGAGGTTTCTACCATTCAAATTGTAATCTATTTTCTTTATGACCTTTTTCATCATAAGTAAGACCTCCACAGTTATAACCAAAATTCACAGTAACACTCGTTACTGTGATTAATGCTGACAAGGACCTGGCACCATGGCCATTGGCAGCCAGAGAAGGTCAGGACTAGTGGTGACTCAGCTGACTCTGCAGCTGCACTTACAGTAAATGTGTTTTGCAATGCTCTTATATTTAAAAATATTTTTGTACAAATTTTTAATTTTTATTTAATTTTCTATTCATGTTTTATTATTTGTTCTTTGCTATATCAAGAGAAGGAAATAACATAGATCAAATATCAAATCAACTGAGGTCCAAAAAACTCTTCCCTTTGGCAATGAATCATGGCACTTTGAGACAAAAGGCAACAGTCAACCTCCAATTTAAAATGGTTGTTGCATTGATCTTTGAGGATGCTATAGAAAGATAAGGGAAAAAAGTATATATAATATATAAATATATACATATACACATGCACACACACACACACACACACATTTTTTGAGACAAGATCTCTTTTGCCAGGCTGTGGTACAGTGGCACTATCACAGTTCATTTGCAGCTTCTAACTCCTGGGCTCAAGCCATCCTCCTGCCTCAGCCTCCCAAAGTGCTGAGATTACATGAGCTACTATGTCTGACCAAGGAAAAATATTTTAAATAAATGAGTGATACTAAGCTAATTCAACCATTGGTGAACACTTTATTCTATCATGCATTCATTGGAAATTATTTACCAAACGCCAGCACTATGCTTCGGTTCTAAGAGGAACATGTTCCCTATTCTCATGGAATTCACAGTATAGCAAGAAAGGCTGATAACAAACAGTAATTACTTAATCACAATTGCTAATTACAACTTCTGTGATAATTTATAATAAAGTGACCTGTCCATTAGGGGAATTCAGGGAATGTTAAAAACTAATACTAGAAGAATGGATAGAAATAGAGTAGGTGAAGGGAGAAGGGGAGATTGTTCCAGGCAGACTGAACAGCACATGCCAAGACCCTGAGGTAGGAAGAAGCTTTGTGTGTTCATGGAACTGATAGCTGGAGCCTGATGGGCAAGAATCAGGGGCCAGGTCATTTATGATCCTACAGGCCATGTTAGGGTTGCTTTGTCGGTCTTTAATGCAGCAGGAAACCACTGAAGGGGAGTAATGTGGTTCAGTTTGGCTGCAGAATGGAGAGTAGAGAGGAACAAGTGCAGGAGATGGTTTTTTTTTTTTTGTGATACAGATAAGAGGTGATGATATCCTGGACTAGAAAGAAGGAATAGAGGAACAACCGGGAGCTATTAACTGGCTGTATTGACAGAACTGACTGATTGGAAATGAGGTAGGGGAGAAAGAGATGTCGTGAATGATACCTAGGTATATGGCACAAGCATCTGTTTGGAAGAAGCTGCCATTTACTAGTAGGAGGGAACTATGGTGGAAGAGAAGATTTGAGAGCACATCTAGATTTCAAAATCTGAGGTATCAAGAGAGCAACTGTAGCTCAGAGGAGATGTCTGGCATTTATTAGCGGTCAGTTTATATATAGTATTAAATGCAAGTAGTCTCTTAGTATTTCTCATAGAAAGGTATCTTAGGAAAAAATCCTACTTGGTACTAATGCCTTGGTCTTTAAATTTTTCATTAAGTTGCATTTCCTAAAATATATTTTTAGGAGTTTCACATTTCTATTCATGAGTGAGATTGGTTTATAGTGATATATTGAAAAGTCTGTTCCTTTTAATACTAGCCCCAGGAGAAGCTCAAGGGGGGAAAGAAAAGATTCAAGAGTGAAGTCAGCTTGGGAAGTCCAGTATAGCCTATTCATTTCTTGGAGATTTAAAATATGTATTAGACTGTTATAATTTCTGAGAGGTTCTGAATAAAATAAGCTTACTCTTCAAATCTGGGGGAAGAGGCTTATAAAACTCTCTGAAGTCAGAACTATTCTGGAGAAGATTTTTTAAAAAATGTTCCAATTTATCCTGTAGAGAGACTAGTCAGATGGGATTTTATTATTTTGGTGTTATATTTCCTATACATAACATCCATAATTGATACAAATTTACTATCATAAAAGCATACTTAGAATCCCTTAAGATAATGTAATCTTTTGTCTGTTAACTATATGTCATCTCATTTCTAATTTTGTTTGTTTTCTCATCTTTTGTATTACAGAATTCTGTTTTATTGTCTGATTCATTAAAGAAGAAACTCCTAAATGTAACAATAACATATTTAGTTATCCATAGTAATTCTTGACTTTATAAAATATTATATTCTTCTTTGCTTAGTTTTATAATTTTCCAACTTGTTCAATTTAATGCTGACAATCTATTTTTTGTTTGTTTTTAATAATAAAGCATACATGATTGTGGTTTTGTCTCTGAATAGAGTTTTGGCTGCATGTCCTAAGTTTCAATACTGTGTGTAAGGTTGTTTGTTTAGTGTGTAATCATACTTTTGAGTTACTATTTGACAAAAATTTGCTTGGAGTTTTAATTTATTTGAAGTGTTTTTGCTGTTCTTTTCTGTTTAACTTTTATCATCATTTGTAGTTTTATTGTACTGTTGGGTTTTCTTTAACTGTAGATATGTGAAAATAGAAATATTATCTGTAAGATAAAAGAAAATTTATAGTCCTAATTAAATTTATATTATTAACATCATAAGTTTGATGATTAATTTGTGATAATGTAAGATCTTCGTGTCATTAATTTATTGTCAATAATCTTTGAAGAATTTTGAATGCTAAGAAAATACTGGTGAGAGTAGTCAGTCAACGAGCACCTACTATATAATGTAAATGCTAGGAATATATTGGTGAACATTTAAAGCTCCATCAATGGACTTGTGTTGTAGTTAGATGAGACCGCAGATAGTTAACATACCTAATTTTACATACAGATAAGTGTTACGATGAAAACAGAATAATGAAAAGAGTAAGAATGGGTGAAGGAGGGCAGGATTTTAGCTAGAGGGGTTAGAGGAGGCTTCTCTAGGGGATATTAGTGGATTATCAATGTGAATGAGATAGAATGTCATTCCCAGCAAAAGGATTGGAGCCTCCAAAATCCCAAGGAAGAAACATGCTTGGCATATTTAAGAAACGCAAATAAAAAAGCCAATGTGGCTGGAGCAGAATGAGCAAGGGAAGAATGAAAATGAATATTTGAAATGGAGGAAGGAAATGAGGGGGCAAGAAGTCCAGATCTTTTTCCACTCGCCATGAGAAGTGACTGGAGGATTGTAAACAGGGTGGTGATAAAATATTCGATCTCTGTGGCTTCTTTGTGGAGAGTGGAGCAAGAAAAGTGTCAAGAAGATGTTATAAGTTGTGAAAATCATTCCAATGAGAGAAGATAGCGACTTGGATATGGGAATCTGTAGGTCAGGGGACAGATCTGAACTAAGCCATCTTTAAATGATATTAGAGGCTACCGTTGGAGAAATTGAGAGTGAAGTAGGCCATGAGAGAGCCCTGGGACAATCGAGAATTTAAAGGCCTATAAGAGGAAGAGGAGACAAAAAGAGATTAAGAAGCTGTAGTCAGTGAGGTAGAAGTGTGGGAGTCAGGCAGGTGTGATATCACAGAAGTCTGGAGGAGAAAGTGTTTGAGGACAGAGCGGGAGTGGTTAACAATGCCAAATGCTGCAGTAAAGTCAAGTAATGTGAAAACTGGGAATTGACAATTTGTTTGGGCAAGATGTAGATCACATGACCGTGAAGAGCGCTGTATCTATAGAGTAGCAAGATTACAGCCCTCACTTGAGTGGACTGAGGAAAGAATAAAGAGGGAGAGAATGGAAAAACAATTCAAGATAACTCAAGGAGTTTTTCTATAAAGGCAAATAGAAATGGAGTAGTTACTGGGAGTGGAGAAAGGTCCAGAGAAAGTGTGTGCATGTACACGTGTGCACACTTGTTTTCAGATGGCTGCTTTTAAGGCATGCTAGTATACAATATGAATGATCCAAGCAGTTGAAAGGAAGAACCTGTATAAAAGGAATGAACACAGGATGGAAGTTCACGCGGACCTTAGGAGAGATAGGACCCCATGTCTCAGTTGAAGGTTTGGCCTTCCATTATACAAGATGAAGGCAGAATCTGTGGTTGCAAATGTAGGTAGTCCCATGGATTTTTTTGGAAAGAAGATGGATTATTCTTATCTGATTATGTATTTTTTCACTGTGAAGTATGAAGCAAGATTCTCCATATGTCAACAGTATAATTGAGTGAAGGGTATGTTAGAGATTTGAGGGAAGAAAATGTGTGTAGTAATAATCATCTGGTAAAGTGAGAAAGCATATTTACTACAGAATTGTAGCAAGGATGTCTGGAAGGGCTGGGTGCTCATTTAATAATTATAACTTTGAAGTGAGTGCAGTCAGCACAGTTGTATGGTTTTGCTCTTGCATGATTTGGCAATACAGGGTCTGAGTAAGAAAGTAATTTGACTGGAGTTTTAATAAAACTGATAATGATATAGGACTATGATGTTAGTCTGAATATGCAGATGATGTAAAACAGGAAGAAATAGGAATATATTTTTTGCCAGAATCAGGATTCAACATCTGAGCAAACTAGAAGGATGGGCCCAGACTAACTCAATGAAATATAATAATGCTAAACAAAATTTACTTTTTACCTTTATGTTTTACTTTTTTATTTTTATGTTTTACAAACTTTTATGTTTTACTTTTTTACTTTTATGTTTTATAAAATTTACTTTTATGTTTTAAAAAGACTATATGCATTCAGTGTAGGAGAGGCCTGGTTTTATAGGAGGCCGTGTGCACAGGACCTAAAGGCAGTGGAAATAATAAATAATAAAAATGTTTGAATTTTGGATATTTTTCTTATATATTTACCTTATGTTTGGCATTGTGTTAAGCAAGCTCTTCACATACATCATCTCATTTTTCATTATAATAAGCCTCAAGTTGATATTATAATCACCATTTTATAGGTAGGTTAACAGATTCAGAAATGTTGCCTTATGCAGTGTCACATAAGATAATAAATGGCACAAAATGGATTTGACCAGGTGTTTATGGTCTTTAATATATCCTACATTTTACTCATCTTACATTAGCAAATATTTATTGTCCAGAAAACAGGCAAAAGTTCCATCAATATCTTCTCTTGCATCTGGAGATTTGTGATCAGCTGCTGACATCTCAGTTTCTGAAAATCCTTTTAAAATAGAGCAAATGCATAGGAAGGCTAAAAGGATGTTGCATTAATTAGAAACCTATTCATATGGGAAACACTTGAAAATATTGGCTGAAGGGTTGGCTTGGAGAATAGAAGACTTCACACACACACGTATATTCCTTACATGCAACTATTAAGTTGGTGCAAAAGTATTGTGGTTTTTGCAAAAACTGCAATTACTTTTGCACTAACCTAATATGTGGTTTGTGAAAATGTTTATCAAGTCATGGTTTTATAAATTACACCCATTTTAAATTCACTAAACAAGTTTACTATTTTAAAAAAATGTGCAATGCATCTGTTGGAAACATACATTTAAGACCCTCCCAAAAAATGGCTAATTAGCATATGAAAGAAATTTCATTTCACTGGCAACCAGAAATTGTAAAATAAAACAGACATCCAGACATCATGATTGGGCTTTCAGAGTAGGAGACATGAGAAAGGTTCATGATAGGTGGCAATGAGGAAGCTGTCCTCCTCGTGTAATACATGTGGCCGACTGTGCATGCAGCCTCCCTGGAGGCCAGTTTGGGAATCTGCATTAAATGCCTTAACTAGGTGCAAACCTTGTGGCCCAGAAATTCCACTCCTAAAAGTTTATTTTTATCAAATGATTCAATAATTGTGCAAAGGAATTTGTTCAAAGATTTTGAAACATTGTTTATAATTGGCAACATTCACTATCTAGGCTCAGATGTTTGAACAGCTGTCATAGGTAAGGGAATTAAACTTCGGATTTTTAACACCCAAAGATATTCTTATGAAATGTGAATGAAAGTTACACATATAGTCAAAACATGGTCTCATCATGCAGTCCTGTTCTCTTCAGTGTAACGCTTAAAAGCCTTTTACCTAAGGCATAAAATTTCTCATACTACTTTTATAGCATTGAAGTGACTTATTTCGTTAAACTAAAACACATAGTTCAGCTTGGTTGTAATAGTGGAATTATTCAGAAGCTCATATCTGCATGATTGCAGCTGAAATAGACTAAACAAAAAAATGCAGTCAGTACAAATTGCTGCGGGTTATCTATACAGCTACAGCATGTGGTGAGAACCTGGAAGCTTCATCGACAGAATTTATGAGACTTCCAGTAAATCAGCTCAATTCAGTGTTTTAGACCTGTATCCAACTCTCCTTGGATGTCTAGACACAGCCTAAGATGAGGCTTCGAAAATGGGTAAAAATGAAGCAGCCAAAGCCACCAGAAGCCTTTGACCCTCTTCTAATGTTTCAACCAGATAATTATTTTCCCTCTCAAGAATTTGGCTGTCCTTTAAGGGGGAAAAAAAAATTAAGATTTTCCAGTGAAGAGCCCCTGAAAGAAAATACTCTGGAGAAAGGTCAGTGAGAATGGGCCAAAGCTGAATTCTTCAGATCTATTCAGAGAATGTGGAAAGTCTGCACCCTCTACTTTCTGTGCCTTCCAGCTGGCCACGCGCTCCCATGACATTTGTCCAGCTCTGCCTTCCCCGTACCTTTACATAGTAAAGGAACTCATACTGTGGAGTGGAAAGACCTCCAAATGGAAACCTAATTGGTAGCTAAAAGCTATGGTAGAAAGGTAATTAGATAATCAAAAACTGATGAATTTTGATTCTGTCAAGATAATCCATCACCCTTTCTGCTCTAAAGCAAAGATATAACTTTTGAAAATTTCCAACAATAAACTTTCATGCTTGGAGAATATGTTTCTTTTAAATATGTCCCTCTTTTAATTGAAATGACTCATTCTGCTTGTTTTGGTTTATCCTTTTAAACTTTAGTATCTTAGGTTTTCTATAAAAAGTTTAGCATCTGGTCAAAAATGAAAAAGATGGTTTAAAAAATAAGCACTGTCCAAGTTTATTCCATTTTGTTTTCATTCATTTATTTGTCCATTTTCATATTCATTCACTCAACAAGTGTTTGTTTTATGGAGGCTATAAACCAAGGATTGGGGTAAACCCAGATTATGCCACTTATTAGTTATGTGATCTTGGGAACACCCTCTGATCTCTCTGAATTTCAGTTTCCTCATCTGTGAAACAGCTTTACTACCAACTTTACAGGATTGCTATAAAGAGTAAATGAGATTATTTCTCTTTTAAAATGGTAAAAAGTTAGGCCAGGCGCAGTGGCTCAAACCTATAATCCCAGCACTTTGGAAGGTGAACACAGGAGGATCGTTTGAGCTCACAAGTTCGAGACCAACCTAGACAACCTGAAAAAACCTCATTTCTACAAAAAATACAAAAATTCTCCAGGCGTGGTGGTGCAAGCCTGTAGTCCCAGCTACTCAGGAAGCTGAGGTGGAAGGATGGTTTGAGCCTGGAAGGTAGAGGTGGCAGTGAGCCAAGATCGCACCACTGCACTACAGCCTGGGCAGCAGAGTCAGACCTTGTCTCAAAAAAAAAAAAAAAGTAAAAAGTTAGAAGTTTCACTTTCCCCTTTCTCTATTTATCATTTATCGTTATACCCCAAAAGTCATACACAACAAAGATGGGAATCCTCAAAGACACACAAATGTAGAGATGTCAGTCAACATTTGCAAGACTCATAGAGTGAACTGGATTGAAAATCTATCAGTGACCAGTGCCTGCTTTGCCCTGATTAAGAAAAATGAGGTCAAACAAGAAGACAACCCAAAGAAGCATCTACATTTCTTTACTACATCAACTTGAGAAATGTAGGCACTGTGCCAACCAGAAATCCAGACAGGCAGCTTTGAACTATAAGGCCAACTCAAAAAATGAATCCAAGTAAGAATTTACAACGGGGAAGTCCAGGTAGAAGATGCCTGATGATAAATATTTATTCAAAATAAATATATAGAGTTCCATCTAATAAATGCTTAAATATAACAAAATTGAATACAATTAAAAGAAGGAAAAGATGTGAAATAATTCAGAAATAATATGTCAGTATTTCTAGATAGATTAGCAAATGTCATGAAGAAAGCGGCAGAAAGTAATAGCTTCTAAATTCTTCAAGAAGTCAGAGATTATTTGTGTATTCCTGAATTTGTGTGTGTGTGTGTGTATGTGTATATATATACACACACATACATATAAATATATACAAAAATGAATTCAAGAATGACTTTAAAAACTGAAAGATAACTGCCAAAAAATATGGAAGCCAAAAAGTCAGCTTATTTGTCAACAAAACAAAAGAAACAGTCAAGGGCATTTTAAGAAAGCAAATCGTATCTCCAAATGATAAAACTAAGGCTAAGCATACAGTCATGGCAAGAAATAAACACGATTGAAACTTTCCTAATCAAAGATGATGATTTTCTGATTGGGATTAAAACCAAAATCCAATTATACTGTTGACATTTATAACAGGACTTTAAAAAAAGTAAAACAAATGGGTAAAAAGTAAAAAAGGAAACAAAGATAGGTCAGGCAAATGCGAAGAATAAGTGAAAAGACTTTGAAATACTGTACAAAAATATTGTATTATATCTTATACTATATGTAATGAAATCAGAAAAAATAACTTCATTTCTATAAACATACTAAAATGCTCAAAAGTCCTTAGTAAGCAAAAGTATTAAAGCATTGATGGAGAATCACTTTTAAGTTATAAAATTAGCAAACATACTTTAAAGATGACAGTCAATATTTATGGGTATGAGATTCATTACTCAATAAATATCTGTTGAATACCTACTAGTGCTGATCACTTTGTGAGACCTTGGGGTATAGTGTAATCAAATCAAGTCATCCAGATATCCTTTTTAATTTATTAGAGGGGTTGGAGCAGAGCCACAGGGCAACATTCAATTCACTGCCAAGATGATGCCAGCATTCAGACAAGTCTCTCCACCAAAGCACTAGTTGTGTGATTCCTTCTGGATCCCTTGGCAGATGATTTTGCTTGCAGGCTCAAAGACCAAATGGACTAGCCAAACCCCTTGGGCGACTGGGTCATTTCCAGGTTTGAACGTGGGAGCAAGCTTGGTAGATTAGTCACCTCACTGTCATTCTATACTCTCAAAACAACCCTCTTTTGTCTGGGTCTTCATCAATGTTTCACAAACTCCTACCTGAACACTGAGGCTCGCAAAAGAGACTTCTGACTGTACAGGGGTATATTAGCAGGTGACCTTCTTTTCCACCATCCTGGTGATGCCACACCTCCCTTTCCAATTATTAGGGTCTTGTTTCATGCTATTCAATAAGATATTATCATTTCCTTAGTTAAAAAAATTCATTTCTATGTATTTTAAAGGCTTTGCTCCTAATGTGAATGGAGTCTTTTCCCATTTCCCAAGTTATTGGTAGTATTGAGAAAAGCAATTGATTTGTATATATTCGTCTTGCAGTTAATGTTAACCTTTTAAACATAGCATCTTGGCTGGGCACAGTGGCTCACACCTGTAATCCTAGCATTTTGGGAGGCCAAGGCAGGCAGATCACCTGAGGTCAGGAGTTCGAGACTAGCCTAGCCAACAATGTGAAATCCCATCTAGACTAAAGATGCAAAACTTAGCTGGGCCTGGTGGGGCGTTCCTGTAATCCCAGCTACTTGAGAGGCTGAGGCAGGAGAATTGTTTGAACCTGGGAGGCGGAGGCTCCTGTGAGCCGAGATCATGCACTCCAGCCTGGGCAACAGAGTAAAACTCCATCACAAAAAAAAAAAAAAAAAGCAACTTATTAATTTTGGTAGTGTTTTGTTAAATACTAACACTTGGATTTTTCAATTCTTCTTGAGTTAATTTTGGTAATTTGTATTTTTAAAGATATTGTTAATTTATTCCAGATTCTTAATTTTTTGCCATAGGGTTGCAAATAATATTTAAAGTTTTTCAACCTCTTCTATATTTGTGGTTATTATCCTATTGTTTCTCATCTGCAATCTTGTATACTTTTGTTTTCTCATTTTCCCCCTTAATTAGGATTGTAAGTGTATTATCTACTGGTAAAGGGAAAATACTTGTGGATGTCCTTAACCTCTGTTATTTTTATGTTTCCTATTTCCTTAATTTTGGCTTTAATCTGTGTTAATTCTCTCTGTTGGTTTATTTTGTTTTTTAAAAATCATTTTATAATTTATCTAGATGAATACCAACCTTCTTTTCTAAATGATGAACATATTTAAGGTTATACATTTTCCTACAGCCTTTGCTCTTTGGGATAAGAAGTGTTTATATCTTTATTGCTTTCTAAATAATTTTTACTTTTGGTTCCTTCTGTCATACAAGGTTTATCTGGGAGTATGTTTCTCACATTTTCTTTTATACTTCTTTTTTATTAGAACTTCATATGCCTCAGTTGTATCTTTTCTCATTAATTCCACCTGATTGTACTTTTGATGTACATATTTGTATCTTTCTAAATCTCAGGGAAAGTTTCTTTTTAAGAAAATATGTCTTTTATAATTGTTTTTCTCCTTCTATCTTCCTCTTCTTGTTTTCTGGAGCCCCTGTTGTTCACAAGTTAGACGTTCTGGGTCTTTCCTCCACACCCTCAACATTTCTGTCTTTTCATATTTTTCCACTTCTATTAGATCTTCAAAGCTGCTAATTCTAGTCTCAACACTGACCAGCCTTTCTTGCTGTTTATCTACTCAGTGTTTTAATTTAAAACTGACTTTTTAGTTCTAGGAAGTCTTTTTTAATGCTGTTCATGTGCCTCTTCAAGTCGTTATTTTCTTCTGTCTTCTGCTTCCCCCAAAGGTTCTGCTTCATTGACGGACTGCTGTAATTGCTTTCCTCCTTCTTTCCCTCTCTGACTGTTAGCTTCTTTAGGTATCCTTTAATTTTCATTTGTTCATTGTGGCACAAGTCCAACTGCTGGATGCTTTAAGTGGGCTGATCCCACAAGTGTGGGAGGCACAGATGTCTCAATTGTCATGGGCCAGTAATAGGCACTGCTATGGGAGACTCGGGGGAGCCTTCTGCATTAAAGTAGAAAAACTTAGCCCCTCCACACCTTCTTAGGACCAGAGGATCAGGCCCACTCAAAGGTCCTGCAGTCATCAAAGACAGCTCAGCCAAGAATCTGATGTTTGTTGGTTCTTGTCCTAAAGCTAGAAAGTACAACAACAGATGTCTTGCTCACACCCTGTCTACCTGAGTACCACTCCCAGTATCTGCTTGACTTGAGAAAAGAGGACCTGTTTGAAGTGAGTAAGAAGTGGAGAGGAAATGGAACACTCCTAAGCCATCATCTTCCCAGAATCCCCAGGGGATATAATGTTGAATATAAAAATGATACATTCCTCATTCTGTTGGAGTTTATGGGCTAGTTGAGAAGGTAGACATTAATCAAAATAAATAACTAAATATAAAAGCAAGAGAGAACGAAAAAAAGAAGGAAGGAAAGAAAGAAGAAAGAAAGAAAGAAAAGAAAGAAAGAAGGAAAGAAAGAAAGAAGGATAAAAAGAAAAACACATGCATAATTCTGAAATCACAACTGTGTTGAGTGCTACAAAGGAAAGGTAAATATAATACAAAGGGGAGAAATGTATGACAGAGGAGCTGGCCTGGTAGGACTGTCAGGGAAGTGATGCCTGACAAAGTGATGACTGAGTTGAAATCCCAAGAAAGAGTAGGAATTAACTGTGCAAAGAGAGATGGAAAGACAGCTGCAGGCAGAGAGCAGCATATTCAAAAGCACTGGAAGTAAGCGTGGCACATCTGACACACTGGAGGAACTAAAGAAGGCCAAGGTGGCTGGCACAGAAAGAGCAAAGTGTCAAAGAAACTGAAGAGGAACATAATGACTGCCAGACCCTGGGGGATTTGTGGGCCATAATAGGGAGTGTGGCCTTTTTCCTAATAGCAGATAGCCATCGGAGTGTCTTACTTCAGAAGATCATGAGGATTTAGTGCAGATAACAAATTTACTTATATATTTAACATCAACTTATTTTATTTTATTTTATTTTATTGTATATGTGCATGTTTGTTACATGGGTATATCACATGATGCTGAGGTTTGGTGTACAAATGATCTCATTACCCATGTGGTGAGCATAGTATCCAGTAGGTGGTTTTTCAACCCTTCCTCCCTTTTTCCTTCCCCATCTGGTAATCCCCAGTGTCTACTGTTCCCAACTTTATATCTATATGTACCCAATGTTTAGCTCCCAATTTAAGTGAGAACATGCAGTATTTGGTTTTCTGTTTGTGCATTAATATTATTAGGATAATGGCCTCCAGCTCCATCCATGTTGTTGCAAAGGACATAACTTTGTTCTTTTTATGGCTGTATAGTATTCCATCGTGTATATGTACCACATTTTCTTTATCCAGTCCACCATTAACAGACACCTAGGTTGATTCAATGTCTTTGCTATTATGAAGAATGCTGCAATGAGCATACAGACACATATGTCTTTTTGGCAGAACAATTTCTTTTCCTTTGGGTATACATACCCAGTAATGGAATTGCTGGGTCAAATGGTAGTTCTGTTTTTAGTTCTTTGAGAAATCTACAAACTGCTTTCCACAGTGGCTAAACTAACTTACATTCCTACCAACAGCATATAAGTGTTCACCTTTCTCCTCAGCCTCACCAACATCTGTTATTTTTTGGCTTTTTAGTCGTAGTCATTCTGACTGGTGTGAGATGGTGCCTCGTCATGGTTTTGATTTGCATTACTCTGATGATTAGTAATGTTGAGCATTTTTTCATGTTTTTTGGTTGCTTGTATGTCTTCTTTTGATAAGTGTCTGTTCATGTCCTTTGCCTACTTTTTAGTGGGGTTATTTTTCACTTACTGAATTATTTAAGTTCCTTATAAATTCTGGATATTAGACCTTTGTTAGATGCATAGTTTGTAAACATTTTCTCCCGTTCTGTAGGTTGTCTGTTTACACTATTGATAGTTTCTTTTGCTGTCTAGAAGATCTTTTGTTTAATTAGGTCCCTCTTGTCAATTTTTATTTTTGTCGTAATTGCTTTTGAGTATTTAGTCATAAGTTCTTGCCAAGATCAAGTCCAGGAAGGTATTTTCTAGATTTTCTTCTAAAGTTCCCCACCTACAACCATCTGATCTTTGACAAAGTTTACGAAAATAAGCAATGGGGAAAGGACTCCCTTTTCAATAGATGGTACTGGGATAATTGGCTAGTCATATGCAAAAGAACGAAGCTGGACATTTACCTATCACCATATAAAAAAATTAACTCAAGATGGATTAAAGACTTAAATGTAAGATATAAAACTATAAAAATCAGACAGCAAGTTAAAAGAGGCCATGGGATGCTGGGAGACCAATGAGGAGGCTATTGTATAATAATAGTCCAAAAGAGAGGTGATTGTAATAACAATTTAGAGAGGATACTTTTAGGTAGTAAAATAGAAGACAGGTGATAAAGAGTGAAAGGCGTCCAAAATACCCCTAAAGTATCTGAATTACACCACTAAAATGGGAACATTGGAAGAAGACCAAGTTGTAAATCACCTGTTCAGTTTCTCACTTCAAGGTTCCTTGGTAATACTCAAAAGCAGAAGTCAATAGGCAGTATGACTCTGGGGAACGTCTAGACAGATGTAAACACATGGGCCTTCTGAGTTTAGGTGGAGATGGAGGCTCTTAGGCATAACTGAGCGTACCTTGGGAGAGAATAAGGGAGAAGAAAGCTTGTTAATCTTGTATACTGCTAGTGTGTCTAAATTGGACTATCTTTTCTGGAAAGGTAATTGGGAGTTTCTTTTTAAGAATGATCATAACTTTAGACTGGGAATGGTGGGTCACTCCTGTAATTCCAGCACTTTAGGAGGTCGGGGCAGGAGGATAGCTTGAGTCCAGGAGTTCATGACCAGCTTGGGCAACACAGTGAGACCTTGTCTCTACTAAAAGTAGAAAAATTAGTTGGGTGTGGTGGCATGTGCCTGTAGTCCCAGCTACATGGGAGGCTGAGGTGGAAGGATCACTTGAGCCCAGGAGTTTGAGGCTACAGTGAACTATGACTGTGCCACTGCACTCTAGCTCAGCCAACAGAGAGATATCCCATCTCTAACAAAAAACAAAAACAAAAAAACTTTAGATCCTGTAACTCTTTTTCTAGGAATTCATCTTCAGGAAATAATAGTCATAAATGTGACAAGTGCTCATGGATGAAAATATTTAAGTATTATTTATGACAGCAAACCAAAAAGGAAAAATATTTAATTATCTAATATTAGGAGAAGGTTAAATCATCATACCTTTATATGAATGAATATTATGCTACTATAATCTAATATTTATAAAAATTTAATGATATAAGTAAATGACCATGATATAACAGTAAGTGAAAAAGCATGACACAAGATAATAGAGAACGAGAGAGGAATGGAGGGTGGGAGGGAGAGAAATAGAACCTCAACTATCTGAAAAATAGGTACAACGAAAGGGTATAAGTAAATAAGGTTATGGTCCTGTTCCAAGATGGCCGAATAGTAACAGCTCTGGTCTGCAGCTCCCAGCATGATTGACGCAGAAGACGGGTGATTTCTGCATTTCCAACTGAGGTACCTGGTTCATCTCACTGGGACTGGTTGGACAGTGGGTGCAGCCCACGGCGGGCGAGCCAAAGCAGGGCAGGGCACTGCCTCACCCGGGGTTGGCGGATTTCCCTTTCCTAGCCAAGAGAAAGCGTGACAGACTGTACCTGGAAAAATGGGACATTCCTGCCTAAATACTGTGCTTTTCCAATGGTCTTAGCAAATGGCACACCAGGAGATTATATCCTGCACCTGGCTCAGCGGGTCCCACACCCACAGAACCTTGCTCACGGCTAGCACAGCAGTCTGAAATCAACTTGCCAGGCAGCAGCTTGGCAGGGGGAGGGGCGTCCCCCATTGCTGAGGCTTGAGTAGATAAACAAAACAGCTGGGAAGCTCGAACTAGGCCCAGCCAACCACAGCTCAGCAAGGCCTGCTACCTCCATTGACTCCACCTCTGGGGACAGGGCATAGCTGAACAAAAGGCAACAGAAACTTCTGCAGACTTAAATGTCCCTGTCTGACAGCTCTGAAGAGAGCAGTGGTTCTCCCAGCAAAGCATTTCAGCTCTGAGAATGGACAGACTGCCTCCTCAAGTGGGTCCCTGACCCCCGTGTAGCCTAACTGGGACACACCTCCCAGTAGTGGCCGACTGACACTTCATACAGGCAGGTGCCCCTCTGGGATGAAGATTCCAGAGGAAGGATCGGGCAGCAATATTTGCTGTTCTGCAGCCTCCACCAGTGATACCCAGGCAAACAGGGTCTGGAGTGGACCTCCAGCAAACTCCAGCAGACCGGCAGCTGAGGGACCTGACTGTTAAAAGGAAAACTAACAAACAGAAAGGAATAGCATCAACATCAACAAAAAGGACATCTACACCAAAACCCCATCTTTAGGTTACCAACATCAAAGACCAAAGGGAGATAAAACCACAAAGCTCGGGAGAAACCAGAGCAGAAAAGTTGAAAATTCTAAAAAACTGAGTGCCTTTTCTCCTCCAAAGGATCACAGCTCATCGCCAGCAACGGAACAGAGCTGGACAGAGAATGACTTTGATGGGTTGACAGAGGTAGGCTTCAGAAAGTCGGTAATAACAAACTTCTCCGAGCAAAAGGAGCGTGTTCTAACCCATTGCAAGGAAGCTAAAAACCTTGAAAAAAGGTTAGACGAATGGCTAACTAGAATAAACAGTGTAGAAGAGACCTTAAATGACCTGATGGAGCTGAAAACCATGCCACAAGAGCCACGTGATACATGCACAATCTTTAGTAGCCAATTCAATAAAGTGGAAGAAAGGGTATTAGTGATGGATGATCAAATTAAAGAAATAAAGCGACAAGAGAACTTTAGAGAAAAAGAGTAAAAAGAAATGAACAAAGCCTCCAAGAAATATAGGACTATGTGAAAAGACCAAATATACGTTTGATTGGTGTACCTGAAAGTGACGGGGAGAATGGAACCAGGTTGGAAAACATTCTTCAGGATATTATCCAGGAGAACTTCCCCAGCTAGCGAGGCAAGCCAACATTCAAATTCAGGAAATACAGAGAACACCACAAAGATATTCCTCGAGAAGAGCAAGCCCAAGACACATAATTGTCAGATTCACCAAGGTTGAAAAAAAGGAAAAAATATTCAGGGCAGCCAGAGAGAAAGGTCAGGTTACCCACAAAGGGAAGCCCATCAGACTAACAGCGGATCTCTCAGTAGAAACCCTACAAGCCAGAAGAAAGCGGGGGCCAATATTCAACATTCTTAAAGAAAAGAATTTTCAACCAAGAATTTAATATCCAGCCAAACTAAGATTCATAAGTGAAGGAGAAATAAAATCCTTTACAGACAAGCAAATGCTGACAGATTTTGTCACCACCAGGCCTGCCTTACAAGAGCTCCTGAAGGAAGTGCTAAACATGGAAAGGAACAACCGGTACCAGACACTGCAAAAACATGCCAAACTGTAAAGACCACTGATGCTAGGAAGAAACTGCATCAACTAACTGGCAAAATAACCAGCTAACATCATAATGTCAGGATCAGAGTCACACATAACAATATTAACCTTAAATGTAAATGGTCTAAATGCCCCAACTAAAAGACACAGCCTGGCAAATTGGATAAAGAGTCAAGACCCATCAATGTGCTGTATGCAGGAGACCAATCTCATGGGCAGAGACACACATAGGCTCAAAATAAAAGGATGGAGGAAGATCGACCAGGCAAATGGAAAGCCAAAAAAAGCAGGAGTTGCAATCTTAGTCTCTGATAAAACAGACTTTAAACCAACAAAGATCAAAAGAGACAAAGAAGGCTGTTACATAATAGTAAAGGGTTCAATTGAACAAGTAGAGCTAACTATCCTAAATATATATGCACCCAATACAGGAGCACCCAGATTTGTAAAGCAAGTCCTTAGAGACCTACAAAGAGACTTAGACTACTACACAATAATAATAGGAGACTTTAACACCCCACTGTCAATGTTAGACAGATCAATGAGACAGAAGGTTAACAAGGATATTCAGGACTTGAACTCAGCTCTGCACCAAGTGGACCTAATAGACATCTACAGAACTCTCCACCCCAAATCAGCAGAATATACATTCTTCTCATCACCACATCACACTTATTCCAAAATTGACCACATAGTTGGAAGCAAGGCACTCCTTAGCAAATGTAAAAGAACAGAAATCACAACAAAATGTCTCTCAGACCGCAGTGCAATCAAACTAGAATTCAGGATTTAGAAACTCACTCAAAACCACACAACTACTTGAACTGAACAACCTGCTCCTGAATGACTACTGTGTAAATAACAAAATGAAAGCAGAAATAAAGATATTCTTTGAAACCAATGAGACCAAAGACAAAATGTACCAGAATCTCTGGGACACATTTAAGGGAGTGTGTAGAGGGAAATTTGTAGCACTAAATGCCCACAAGAGAAAGCAGAAAAGATCTAAAATTGACACTCTAACATCACAATTAAAAGAACTAGAGAAGCAAAAGCAACGAAATTCAAAAGCTAGCAGAAGGCAAGAAATAACTAAGATCAGAGCAGAACTGAAGGAGATAGAGACACAAAATACCCTTCAAAAAAATCAATGAATCCAGGAGCTGGTTTTTTGAAAAGATCAACAAAATTAATAGACCACTAGCAAGACTAATAAAGAAGAAAAGAGAGAAGAATCAAATAGACACAATAAAAAATGACAAAGGAGATATCACCACTGACCCACAGAAATACAAAGTACCGTCAGAGAATACTTTAAACACCTCTATGCAAATAAACTAAAAAATCTAGAAAAAATGGATAAATTCCTGAACACATACACCCTCCTAAGACTAAACCAGGAAGAAGTTGAATCTCTGAATAGACCAATAACAGACTCTGAAATTGAGGTAATAGTCAATAGCCTGCCAACTATAAAAAAAAGTCCAGAACCAGGCGGATTCATAACCGAATTCTACCAGAGGTACAAATAGGAGCTGGTACCATTCTTTCTGAAACTATTCCAATCAATAGAAAAAGAGGGAATCCTCCCAAACTCATTTTATGAGTCCAGCATCATCCTTATACCAAAGCCTGGCAGAGGCACAACAACAAAAGGAGAATTTTAGACCAATATCCCTGATGAACATCGATGTGAAAATCCTCAATAAAATACTGGCAAACCAAATCCAGCAGCACATCAAAAAGCTTATTCACCACAATCAAGTCGGCTTCACCGTGGGATGCAAGGCCGGTTCAGCACACACAAATCAGAAACATAATTCGTCACAAAAACAGAACCAAAGACAAAAAACACATGATTATCTCAATAGATGTAGAAAAGGCCTTTGACAAAATTCAACAGCCCTTCATGCTAAAAACTCTCAATTAACTAGGTATTGATGGCACGTATCTCAAAATAGTAAGAGCTATTTATGACAAACCCACAGCCAGTATCATAGTGAATGGGCAAAAACTAGAAGCATTCCCTTTGAAAACTGGCACAAGACAGGGATGCCCTCTCTCACCACTCCTATTCAGCATAGTGTTGGAAGTTCTGGCTAAGACAATCAGGCAAGAGAAAGAAATAAAGGGTATTCAGTTAGGAAAAGAGGAGGTCAAATTGTCCCTGTTTGTAGATGACATGATTGTATATTCAGAAAACCCCATCATCTCAGCCCAAAATCTCCTTAAGCTGATAAGCAAGTTCAGCAAAGTCTCAGGATACAAAATCAATCACAAGCATACCTATACACCAATAACAAACAAACAGAGAGCCAAATCAAGAGGGAACTCCCATTCACAATTGCTTCAAAGAGAATAAAATACCTAGGAATCCAACTTACAAGGGATGTGAAGGACCTCTTCAAAGAGAACTACAAACCACTGCTCAACAAAATAAAAGAGGACACAAACAAATGGAAGAACATTCCATGCTCATGGATAGGGAGAATCAATATTGTGAAAATGGCCATACTGCCCAAAATAGTTTATAGATTCAATGCCATCCCCATCAAGCTACCAATGACTTTCTTCACAGAATTGGAGAAAAACACTTTAAAGTTCATATGGAACCAAAAAAGACCCCTCATCGCCAAGACAATCCTATGCCAAAAGAACAAAGCTAGAGGCATCACGCTTCCTGACTTCAAACTATACTACAAGACTACAGTAACCGAAACAGCATGGTACTGGTACCAAACAGATATATAGACCAATGGAACAGAACAGAGACCTCAGTAATAACACTGCACATCTACAACCACTTGATCTTCGACAAACCTGACCAAAACAAGCAATGTGGAAGGTACGCCCTATTTAATAAATGGTGCTGGGAAAACTGGCTAGCCATATGTAGAAAGCTGAAACTGGATCCCTTCCTTATACCTTATACAAAACTTAATTCAAAATGGATTAAATACTTAAATGTTAGACCTAAAACCATAAAAACCCTAAAAGAAAACCTAGGCAATACCATTCAGGACATAGGCATAGGCAAGTGCTTCATGACTAAAACACCAAAAGCAATGGTCACAAAAGTCAAAAGGGATCTAATTAAACTAAAGAGCTTCTGTACTACAAAAGAAACTACCATCATACTGAACAGGCAACCTACAGAATGGGAGAAAAATTTTGCAATCTACCCGTCTGGCAAAGGGCTAATATCCAGAATCTACAAAGAACTTAAACAAGTTTAAGAAAAAAACAACCCCATCAAAAAGTGGGCAAAGCATATGAACAGATCTTTCTCAAAAGAAGACATTTATGCAGACACATGAAAAAAATGCTCATCATCACTGGTCATGAGGCAATGCAAATCAAAACCACAATGGGATACCACCTCACACCAGTTAGAATGGCGATCAATAAAGTCAGGAAACAACAGATACTGGAGAGGTTGTGGAGAAATAGGAATGCTTTTACACTGTTGGTGGGAGTGTAAACTAGTTCAACCATTGTGGAAGACAGTATGGCGATTCCTCAAGGATCTAGAACTAGAAATACCATTTGACCCAGCCATCCCATTACTGGGTATATACCCAAAAGATTATAAATCATGCTACTATAAAGACACATGCACACATATGTTTATTGCAGCACTGTTCAGAATAGCAAAGACTTGGAACCAACCCAAATGTCCATCAGTGATAGACTGGATTAAGAAAATGTGGCACATATACACCATAGAATACTATGCAGCTATAAAAAAGGATGAGTTCATGTCATTTGCAAGGACATGGATGAAGCTGGAAACCATCAATCTGAGCAAATTATCACAAGGACAGAAAACCAAACACCGCATGTTCTCACTCCTAGGTGGGAACAGAACAATGGAATACTTGGACACAGGGCGGGGAACATCACACACCAGGGCCTGTCATAAGGTGGGGGCTGGGGGAGGGATAGCATGAGGAGAAATACCTAATGTAAATGACGAGTTAATGGGTGCAGCAAACCAACATGGCATATGTGTACCTATGTAACAAACCTGCATGTTGTGCACATGTACCCTAGAACTTAAAGTATAATAATAATCATCATCTTAAATTAAAAAAAGAAAAGAAGGTTATCTCTAGGCTGTGGAAACTGGATAATTGTTACCATTTTAATTCTTTTCTCTACTTTCCAAATATTTAAAAATGGGTATATATTGCATTTTATGTATTATCAGGAAAAGAAATGTAAAGGGAAAATACTGTCCCAGTTATAAATCTGCACTTCACTGGCACCTCACCCTATTAAACACTGGTTATTAGTCTTTCCTTTTCACAATTTAATGAGCATTTCTGTTTTGCATCTGGCATTGTCTTTTAGGTTTATAAGATTATTGCCTTGCATCTTAAAGTTTTATGAGCTATTTAGTCATTTAGACTCGTAAAATATCTTCAGAGAATTGATCTAGCTGCTGAGTGATAGCAATTCCTTCCCCACAGCACAAGTTCCAATCAGTTCACACCCAGTGTATAATATTTAATACATTTGTATTTACTTTTTAATTTTGTAGCAGTACAGATAACTCTGAGCTTTGTAATGTGATTTTTTAAAAAAATTATATTGTAAATACATGTAGAAATTCACTAACTATTTTAAAGTAAGAGTTGTTTTTGTTTTCCTCCAGTGACTGTCAGAAACTGTCCGTTTGGATTGTCACTTATATCATCATCATCTACAGCAACATAAAATGACTTTGAATTTGGTTCAAACTAAAAGCATGATTGTTTTTTTTTTTTTAACTCCAGGAATGTATACAAAGACTATCGCTTCCTTGAGCTGGCATGTGATTCCCAGGAGGATGTCGACAGCTGGAAGGCATCTCTGCTAAGAGCGGGGGTCTATCCTGATAAATCAGTAGTAAGTTGGATCTATCTCTTATTTAAAAATTATTATTAGCTATGCTTGAGAAAATATTAATCCTACATACCATATACTGGAGAAACTAGTTTTCTTACTGACTTAATTAATTCATCACACTTTTAACTGATACTTCATTTACTCTTTTTATATTTTTTAACAATGCTTTTTCCCTATTAGATTTCTATTTGAAGAAGTTAATCAGTATATTTGTTAAAGAAAATGTCCTACTCAGCCATAAAACACAATATATGCAGTCTCAGCCCAATGCAAAGTTTTTTGTTTTATTTTAAAATTTCATTTTTCTCTATATGCTATTTCATACTTATCATGGTATTAATACAATCAGTATATCATCAGTCATAACAGCAACATTTTGACTTGCTTAAAATATACTCATTTTAATAAAAATCTATCCCCTTTCATTATGTCTGTATTCCCTGTATCCATAATTATATCTGTGTGCAAACTCTGTTTAATGTCCTCATGAGTGTGAAAGAACAAAAAGAAATATATTCCTTTTTCCACTTATCTTTATTAATATGCTTCGCATGTCTTTAAGACACTTCTCTCATTCAAGTTAATAAACAGACCTTTTCTTTGTGTTCTTTGGAAAATGTAATATTACACAGTCTAGTCTAAATTTAAACAGAAGTCCCACCCAACATATGTACACCCGCCATTAAACAGACTCTGCCACTGAGTGGACCTCTCCACTTGCTGCTTCCTCCTGAATCTCTAGATTGTCCAGGTTTCTCCCCGGAACTAAAGTACTGAGACTAAGCCTTGGGGATTTACTTCAGCTTAACTCCTGAGGTGCCTACTTGGCTCTCGATCAGTTTATAGGAATGATCATGCATGAGTTGGGTCCTTTTCAGGTTCAAAATAGGGAGAGAGTCTTTTCAAGAGAAAGTCTGAGATATGGGTGAAACATAGGACAATTAAGGTATTTCTAGGGGGGTTTCAGGGCTGACCACATCTCTGGGGTTATATTAAAATTTAACAGAGTTTCAGGGATACAGGATTGAGGACTTGCACCAAAATGTCATCCTCTCTGCTGTTATTTTAACTCACACATAGACCTCTTTACGCCATTCCATGCTATACTTGTCATCCTATACCTGTTTGGCACCTAAAACAATGAACTTCCCACAATATGCTTTGTGCCCTCCAAGTAGAAGTTAAACTAGATGCTTTCCTGTCAATAGCCAGGAGTCCAGAAGCATTCATATATGATTTTCATGATTGTTGTCGAGTTGTTCTTGTGTTACATGCATAGATACTTGCATAGATATGTACCACTCAATACTACATGTGAGAAGTCATTAAACATCACAGTACCACTTTTACTTTTGTTTTTACCTCTATTACTTATTACTCTTGCCTATCCATTGATGGTAGTGTGTTTAATTTTACAAATGTTCTATATTAAAAATGTACATATACCTAATTTTTTATTCATTCCACACAAACCTTTGGAGCATATGCTTTTTGCCAGCTGCCATTCCTGGCACTGGTGATACAGAGGTGAACAATAGCAATAAGGTTCTGCCCATGCTGAAGCAGACATTAAACAAGGGAGTGAATAATAATAATTGTGCACCATTATTTAAGGTAGCGATAAGTTCTATAAAATGTTAAGTAAGTTAAAGGGACAGACAGTGAGAGTAAGGGGCAGGTGAGCTTTATTTTAGTCAAGGTGATGAGGGAAGGCCTCTTCGAAGAGTTGACATTTGAGCAGGCTCTTTAAAGAAGGGAGGGAGTACAGGATCTGGAAGTCTGAAGAAGAGCACTCTTGGCAGAGGATAGCCAGTGCGAAACCAAACTCAGTGTCTTAGGGGAGCACCAAGGCCAGTGTGTCTGGAACACTGTGAGGGAAGACAAAGGTGGTAGTTGGTTAACGAAGAAAGGGATCAGGGAGCAGGTGATGTAGACCTTGAAGGAAGGGGCGAGTCTTTTGAATTTTATTCTGAGTGAGATGGAAGTCACTACTAGGTTTCAAGTCACTTAGTGACATAAGATTTATGTATTTAAAAGCTCATTATGGTTGGAAATGATGAGAGGTAGTAAAGCATGTGGGTTCAAGCATGGGGTGTTGTGTCACACCACCTATATTTACATTCCAGGTGCTTCCTTCAAGCTGTGAGGTCTCGGGCAGGTTACCTAGCCTTTTCGCATTTCAAGATTCTCGTTTCTGAGATGAAGATAACAGTAGTCTTTTACAGGGCGGTTGATAGGATTAAATGAGATAATGCAGGGAAAGCATTGAACAGGGCAGGTACAAGTAAGCACTACATTTTCATCTATAATTATTATTATGATTCTTATTATAAACATTTTCATCAAAACGACTTTCTTTAACAGCTAGGGGAAGGTTGAAATACTGTGAATATTACCATATAGCCCAGTGAGATTATAAACGCTTTATTATTTTCTGTCTTCCAAATATGCTTGTATGCTTGGTTATTTGTCAGTGTGTGTGTATGTGTGTGTGCACGCATGTGTGTGTCTGCCTTAACATGCAACTATAATGTTTGTGAAAATGTTTTGTTAAGTTATGATTTTGTAAATTAAACCTCTTTTAAATGCACTAGACAAGTTTGCTATTTAAACAAAAATAATGCTTAGCCAGGCATGGTGGCACACACCTGTGATCCCAGCTACGAGGGAGAGAAGGATTGCTTGAGCCTGGGAGGTCCAGACTACAGTGTTCATGCCACCTCACTCCAGCCTGGGTGACAGAATGATACCCTGTCTCAAAAACAAAAACAAAAACTTATAATGAGTCTCTTATGAGGGAAAAACTGTCCTAGAAAATCAGTTATTCATCTCCCAGTAAACTGGCTGGATTTTTATGTATTCATAGATCTACATCAAAAAGACAAATAAATATTTTCTATTTTTAATTAGAATACTGAATTTTAAGCAAATCTCACTACATAATCTGTTTTGATTCTTTTTATATCATTTTTATTTGTTTGTAAATACATATTTGGTACAATTGCTTAGAAGATCAAGACAAAGGAACTTTTAGTACATACCAAAGGCAACACAGGAAATTAAATTTAGCAGTATGCAATGATGTTGCCTTTTCTCAGTTTTTATCATAAACAATATTTGCATTTCTTATGCACCATGTAGTCCTACAGGTCATATTACATAATTGCTTAACTTTCAGATATTTAAATGGCAGCTAACTGATGAAATTAACTAGAATGCATATCTGAAGTTTCTATTTTGTGAACACTCACTTATATTTGGGGGAAGGAAATTATTTTTAGGTAGTTATTCCTAATTTAGAATAACCTAATAACAGATGCCTTTGTCTATGTACATTTTTAGAATGTCTAAGTAGTATGATTTTGCTTTCATATCAATAAACCATTGAGTCTACAAATCAGTCAGTTGCTACCCTAATAATGAAACATTTATGTGTCATGCATGGACATGAGTCTAAACTTAGAAAGTTCTGCTTTCTGCACAAGATACTTCTATTTTGACTGGAAAGAAATCTCTATATAGATCATTTAAAAAAATTGTGTAAGTTTGACATCATTAGATAAATAGCCATAACCCAAATTTGAATGAAATGCTGTTTTAGACAGATCTTATTTTCTAGTAAGGTTATATATGCACACTTTAAAAAATAACATTCTCATATATGTTTTTATTCATCACGTCCAAGTAATGAAATGGTTTTATGTCACTCAAATCAAAATCTTCTGCTCCCCTGTTTCTTTTGTCTCTTAAGTTATTTATCTTGGGGTTTTCCAAAATTTTCTTTCTTTCCTTCCCTTCCATCCCCTTTCCTCCCTTCTTTCTTTCCCTTCATCCATCACTATTAAAGTGGACTCTACAGATTCAAAGATTAAGAAGATGAAATTCCTACTTAATAGGAATTCTAAGCCTAGTGAAAGAGAAAGATGCAAATAAATGCTCTACAATATGATAAGAACTACAGTGGATATCTGTATAAAATACAACAGCCCTACTATTTTTCCATATGGATTTTCTAATTACTTTTACTCTCTTTCATCTTTCTGGATCCAAAGCAAAATGTAGAATTTTTGTCTGAGTAGTGGCATCTATGGCTCTAAATGAGGAGTCCTCAATTCAGGCTACTGACTTGCTCTGTAAATTTACACATAACTTCCTCTGAGCCACAGACTTAGCATTCTACCAGTCACCTGACATTTCTGAGCAGCCACAATATTTTAAAACTGTATTTAAATCTGAATTTGGATTTAGCAGAATTTTATTTTTTCCATTTCTATTTTCTGTGGTCACTAAATTGAAATTACAACCATTGTAAAATTTGATATCATTAAGAAAATACGTAGGACGTTATCCAGTTTCAAAGTAAAGATGTCTCTAATGTAATTCATTAATAGTTATTTTCACAGATGAGACTGAAATATAATCAATCTGTATTGTGTGTGTGTGTTTGTGTATCAGTCATAAGAGGCTACGATTAGACAACTTTTAAAGGATTATTTTATTGACACATGTGCATAAATTTTTCCTACATATGTGATTATAAATAAATGTGAATTTGATTAAATATCTAAAGAACATGATACAACAAACAACTGACTTTTGTGGCACAGTTTTGTTGGCTTACAATATTTAAATTATATAAAACATGAAAGAATTCCAAATTTAAATTCCCTGAAACATAATGTGTGCCATGGAATGAGGTAGACTTCCAGTCAAATCCACTCACAGTTGAAGCCTTAGCCCACCATTTACTAGCCATGTGGCTCAGGCAACTTACTTAACCTTCCAATTGTTGATTTTTCTCTAAACTCAACTTAATGCCTTCCTCAGAGTGATTTTATAGAATTAAATGGAGGTTCTTCTGCATCACAACTAGTTCAGTGCCTTCAACTGGGTGAATGTGTTCAATGTCTCATAGCCTTTATTTATTTATTTATTACACTTTAAGTTCTGGGATACATGTGCAGAACGTGCAGGTTTGTTACATAGGTATATATGTGCCGTGGTGATTTGCTGTACCCATCAACTAGTCATCTACATTAGGTATTTCTCCTAATGCTATCCCTCCCCTAGTCCCCCAGCCCCCGATAGGCCCCAGTGTGTGATGTTCCCCTCCTTGTTTACACTGTTGGTGGGAGTGTAAATTAGTTCAACCATTGTGGAAGATAGTGTGGCGATTCCTCAAGGATCTACAACCAGAAATACTATTTGACCCAGCAATCCCATTACTGGACATTACCCAAAATTCTACTATAAAGATACATGTACACATATGTTTATTGCAACACTGTTCACAAAAGCAAAGACTTGGGACCAACCCAAATGCCCATCAATGATAGACTGGATAAAGAAAATGTAGCACATATACACCGTGGAATACTATGCAGCCATAAAAAAGGATGAGTTCATGTTGTTTGCAGGGACATGGATGAAGCTGGAAACCTTCATTCTCAGCAAACTAACACAACAACAGAAAACCAAACACTGCATGTTCTTACTCATAAGTGGGAGTGGAACAATGATCTTTTTATTATTTAAAATCATTGTGTCCATGAAGCTGTAATTCCCAATTAAGTATTACTTCCCTTCTCTTAGGAAACTATCGATGGGATTTGGGTGTGTGAAGGAGAATTTCCCATCTATTGGCTAAGCAAGCTGAGTTGTTTAAAGGGAGATCTGATGCACTCTGTGGGGACAGGCCAGCCTCCATCAGTCAGTCAGGAGTGAGCAGAGAGGCTGTCAGGAGCTGAGAATTCACAAGCCTGCTCTCAGATGCCCGCTTACTGGTAGGAAGTCTGAAACAATGTCCCGGAAACAAATTTGGTGCAAATCCAGTTTTGCATATTTACTAAGTCTGACACCTCAGAGCTTTTAAAGAGGTTTTATTAGCTGTATATATAAGTGGTCTTCCCCTATCGTGTATTTTTCTTAAGAGATTAAAAATGATGGCAGGAAGTGAATCACCCTGGAACTTCACCATTCCTTCTGAACTCAGGACTCTCCCAGCCATAACTCATGCTCTTAGGTCTGCTTTGCAGATTGAAACCACTTTACAATGCAGTCCTTTTGAAATGTCAGAAATTCCTCTTGGACAAACTCTGAAAGTGAATTTTTCTCTGTGTCAAATAACAGGAGAAAAAGTCTCTACGTTATTGTAGGAGAAGAAGAGGAATGGCCACAGACCTGCATACATATTTATTAAAGTGGTGATAACCCCTCATTTGCATTTTTTCAGCAGTCTAATAATACAAGACTTAAAATGCCCAGTACTTAGCACCCAACACATAACTTTGTTCTTAGCATTTTTAGCAGAACTTAGAAGAGCTGCATGACCAATTCTAAAGAGTCTTAGTTTTTCTTCAATGAAGTGCTTTCAGGGATCTAAACATAAATTGCTGCCACACAGAGCAGTGAAGGGAATTATAAAGCATTTACATTTCACCATTCATGACTGTTACGCCTCTCTCAGAATAGACAGTTGGGAAATGATTGAATGAAACAAGAAATGGCCAAGCCACACCACGTCCTCCGCTTGTGTGTTTCTTGTATTTAAGGATTAAGGCCTCCTACTCTGTGACATCATTGTTGCCACTACAAACAGAACCATCTGCCATCAAGTGGGGAAGCCAGTCATTCCCTAATGTGCAAAAATACTTGGTTGAACTCCTGAAACTTATTTGGTAGATCAAAAGCTGCACTGCTGTGGAATGCAATAAGCTCCATCTGTTTGAGGTATTTTCAGCAATATTGCACTTCTTTGGAGAACCAGGGTCCCATTATTCTCTAAAATAGACTTTTATTCCTGGTAAAATTCCTAGTGGGGATCTTTATTGCCTTATTGAACAGTTGGCATCATTTTTAAAAAGGACTCTTTTTTTCCCTTCATTCATTCTTATGCCATTATTTATGTCTCAGATAAGCCAGTGTGTTAACGGTTATATCATAGCAACTCACAATGCCAAGAAACTTCTCTTCACTACTTTATCAGTGTCTTTAAATTTACGTTTTCTTTATTAAATATGATGGTCCCTGGATTGGGCATTTGCCTAGATCATGAATTGGCATTGTTCTCCAGAAAACAAACTCTCTGGGATCATTACCTTATTGCTCTCCAGAAAATATCTGTATATATTATTTCCCCCTCTGCACCCTCAACTTAAAACTAAATGCCAGATCTGCAGCCAGACCTGTGACTCCACCCGGTTCTAGGTCTCCACAGATGCACACACTTTACTCACAGCTCTCTTCCACCCTGTGTCTCAGCGAGAAATTCCTTCTGGGCCCCTTGTGAGAAGAGTTCAGATCTGTTCCCGGCCCATATCCCATCACGTCTCCCCCACAGGATCTGACCTTGTGAGGACTTGGGCTGCCCCAGGAGTAATGAATCACCGTCTTATTTTTTTAGGCCATATGTGAGTTAAATTGTTTGATATAAATCATACTCTTGCAGCTCAGGGTTGAAACAGGAGAGCCATTTGCCCTGCCGCCTGCTGCTCGCGGTTCTGTGTCTTTACCCAGAGAGTCGCTTTTAGAAATGACTACATTTTTGTGACTAACCTTTCCAGACCCATTTCTTGAGTGTGGACTCATGTTTGTTTTGGCAGCATCCCCACTATACAGTCCTTGCTTCCCATGCCAACCTAAGGCAAAACTCATAATTTACAAAATAAAGGAATGGTCCAGATGGAGGTCGTAACTTGGTCTGCTTACCCCGTCTCCCCAGAACCACCCACTCCTTTCCTCTGCTCTCTTTTCCTTCTTTTTTTTTTTTTTTTTCTTTTTTCCACCTTCTTTGAAACCAAGGATGCAGTGTTTGTTTAAAAATGCACTGGCTGATGAAATTTTCCACTGCTTGGCATGTTGGAGGAGGAGCTGTCAGGAAAGGGCAAGCCGGCACACAAAATGCTCTGCCTTTCATGCTAACAGTTCACTTATTACTGATTCAAACCAATTCTTTCTGGCCATGTTCCCATACCCCAAGTATTCCAAATAGAAAGAAAGGGGGAACTGTCATAATTTTCCGCTGTTATAAACGTATGATTTCATGTAACCTATGTGGATTCTCTGACTTGTCCATGAGCTCCGGATGCTGTATGTGTATGTATGAGATGTCAGTGAATAGTTAAATCATTTGCTTTGATTTCGCTCTAGCAAGAAAAACCTCATCATTTTATTTTTTTAATATCCAGAGAAAGAAGAAAAAACCCCTCATAAATTTAAAATAAATTTCTGTTTAACATATTTTTCTTTCTTTCCCTTGCGGCTACACACACAGGGGAACAACAAAGTAAGTTATTTGTCCTCTTGCAGCTCTTCTGTGCCCCCAGCCCCTGCTCCGCTCCTGCATGTCTTGACAATAGTGTTGCTGTGCATGCTGGAATGACTGTCATCTGTTACAGTGCATGAATTATATGGGGTGTGCAAATTTAGGGGAAAATGTGCATTTGCACCACCATAATGGCTGTTCTGTTTTGACTTTTGGGAAGGGAAGCATTCTATCCTTCAGGGTTGGTTATTGGCTAGTTCAGAGAGGTTGACATTATAAGGAAAGAGTTCCCACACTGAGAGTAAGGATTTTGAAGATTTAATAATGAGGACTCTTCTGCAGAAAGGGTAGAGCAATCTGATGAAATTCAGTGCAGCTGAAATTTCTGACTAAAACTCAAAGCTCTTATGTTAATGTGCAGTTACAAAAACCCCAAACTGGAGTCTCAAATAGCAGTATGGCTGGCTTTGTTGACGAAACTGAACTAGATCAGTGTTCTGGCTTTGAAGGTGCCTTAAAATGGATGGAGGAGGGTGGGGTCAACATTTCACTTGGCTTCTGTGCCCTTGATGTCTTCCAGCTGGATGGAAGCAGGCGGGTGTGGGGAATGCAGGGGGTGGCCGAAATGTGTACGATAGCTTTGTGAAACCAGGCAACACACAGGAATGGTGGAAATTATTCTAATATTGTCATATAGATCGATGAGCAATTTAATCGTTCATAGAGTTGCTAGTTTGTTTAAATTTTGATTCAACTTTTCCAAAAGATTAGAACTATTTCTCACTTATATTAGAAATATAATAGTCATGTAGTTTGAGAAGATGGTCTTACATTTAGCTGGGTGATTTGTTTTCTCATTTTTTCTATGGAGATATATTAGTGCTTCATCCTACCAGGTGGCCCACTTAAAATGGGCCTCATTGAATACAATAAGAATTGAAAAGAATCTGTTATATAAGAGTTGGCCGGCATATTCAAACCAGCTGGAATTCATTAAAATTTCTGTTCATAAGCCATACATATAGAATGTAAAACAAATGTGGGAAACTTTTTGCAGTTTAATTTGATGGAATGTGCTATTATGGAATAAGTTGACATCGATGGTTGGTATTGAAAATGTGTTGCTTTATAAATTTATATCTTGATATAACTGCTTATAATCCAAGTAATAACATTTAATAAAGTTAAAGTATTACCAGAAAAGCACAAGACAGGCATTTGTGAAGGAGTAAAGAGGTGAACTCAGCCGACTTATAGTATGAATTTTAAAAACAGCAGGTAACTTTTGAAATTGATTAAAGATTTCTTCCACAAAGTAATGGCTGATATTTATAACTACCACTCTTTGAAAAGACATTTGGAAAAAATATAAAAACAATATTTTTAGTTCTTATACCATGAAATATATTTCAATTATTGAATAGTGTGTGTGTCTAATCCTGGTCATTTGTATTGCACTGAGTCTCTGTCTGAAATTTCATGTTCTGCATTTCTTCTTCTTCTTTTTTTTTTTTTTTTTGAGACAAAGTCTCGCTCTGTTGCCCAGGCTGGAGTGCAGTGGTGCAATCTTGGCTCACTGCAAGCTCTGCCTCCCGGGTTCATGCCATTCTCCTGCCTCAGCCTCCCAAGTAACTGGGACTAAAGGCACCTGCCACCGTGCCCTGCTAATTTTTTGTACTTTTAGTAGAGACGGGGTTTCACCGTGTTTGCCAGGATAGTCTCCATCTCCCGACCTCGTGATCTACCTGCCTCGGCCTCCCAAAATGCTGGGATTACAGGCGTGAGCCACCGCGCCCGGCCTGTGCTGCATTTCTTATTTGCAAGCAAAACAAAACAAACCTTTAAAAAGTACCCTGGACTAATTGTGAGTGCACTAATAGGGAGCCTGTGCATGCTGAAGACCAGGGAGCCAGCTGCTGACCCTTGGGGGAGGTGCTAACTCTCAGACCACTCAAGAAGCATTTAGGATTTGTCTCTTTCACTAGTGGATTCACTGATGAGTTAACAATGTTTGTAAAATTTATCCCCCCACCCACACACACACACAAAGAAACCCACTTCTCCTTACCAGAAGCCATCCATTTGTTGTGTCCTATTTGATTAAGTTTTTCTGGATAAAATAAAATATTCAGTTTAATGCAGTTTACTGATTTTCAAGTCACTAAATACAATGAGAAAATTCAAAAATTTTAAATTACGGTTCATTAAGGGTTTCCCTAGGATGATGCAGAAGGCTCTTCAGGTTCTCCAGGTGTCCTTAGTTACCATCTGTAGCTGAACACTTGTGCATGTGCTGTGAGGACAGCTTTGGGTGCTGGTTAGAGGGCTAATGTTAGTTGAAGAGTATCAAAGATACAAGCACTTACTGTTTTGATTTTGAATTAAAGAGTGAGTACTTTGGAGGTGCTGGTATTTATTGCCCCATGCCTTATTTTTAATTGTTATGAATAAGTGAAGTTTGTGGAAAATATAATGCTTATACTTTTTAAATATGATCATTATACTGACCATAGACTCTGGCACACACACACAAACACACACACACACACACACACACACACAAACTCTTCAAATCACAAACAGCACATCTGCATGTTATTTTCCTGTAGCTTAGAATTTCAGTATAAATGGAAAACACTGGAATACAAGCTGTGCTGTCTCCGGAGTATAGATCTGGATTCTTCAAAAGGAGAATATGAGATTCCTTTTTCCTCCCATGCTCGAATGCTTGTTCTGAGTTGTCCCCAAGGCAACATACCTGAATTGTTGCCTGCCATATACGTGAGCCAGCTGTAAAGTGTGACTCATTTTAGACTTGCAAAGGCTAATTGTTTATCTAGTGCATGGTATTTTGTTATTTATTGCTATTAAACAGACTCTAAATAAAATGAAGTCTGCTCAAACTAATGTTTTTTTAGATAAGCAGGATAGATCCATCTTTCCACATACATTAAGTGTAGTGCACACACATGTGCACACATACATATAACCTGGGGTATATGGAACAATCCTGTTGTTTGTTTTCTCAGTGACAGCCAAGTTGATCTGCTTCGTCCATCTTTAAACTATATTTAAAGTTTGGGAGTTAATCCTCTAAACTCCAAGAAAACTAACTTCTACAATAGATATGCATTTAGATTCACATTATGAATGCTTGATGGAACAAAACATCTAGGTTCACATTCTTCCTGCACAATCATATGTATGTTGTTATTTCTCCTTGAAAAGCAAATTTTCCTTTAGTGAGGAGATCACAGTTGCTCAGGAAAAATTTTCCTTCCAGGCCTATTACTTATTTTTCCCTTTGAAAATGTTTTCCTGTTGGCATAGTGATTTCCTAAATTGCTCAGGGTAGAGTCTATCTATCTCCTCCTAAGATGGGTTTCCCTGGACCACAGATTCCAAGTCAATGTCTTCACTAGAAAGACCAGAATCCAGGACACCCCGAGTCAGCTCTGGGAATGTGAACAAATATATACAGAAAAAGGGAGGTTGTTTTGTTTTTTAAACTTGTTTCTTGAGTACAAATGTAAATCAGAATGTTATTTTCAGAATGGAGACCTTAGGTAAAGAATTAATCTCCCTGTTGTGTCTTAAGAGACAAGCCATTTGATTTTCTTCTTGAATGTGATGGCTTCTCTTGGTGGACAATTTTAGAAATTTATAGACTTTTAATTTAATTTTTTATTAAATACTTGGAGTTTCAGTTAAATATTGTTGAAACTAAATTAGGCAAGTTAAAGGTAGAGAAAATCTTAACATGTAAGGAATAAAAATATACCAAAAGCCCTAAAATTTTTTAACGATGTTGGTATAGATACACAAATGAAAACTAAAATGAATCCTAGATTCAGAAATCAATGCTTCAGAAAGTTTCAGGTTACAAGGAAAAGCCACATGTAACCTTGTGCCTTATGAATCTTTTGTTGATTTTAAAAAAGAAATGTATAATCACTGAACTTCAGTATTGTTAAACTAAAGGACTCTTATATTTTCCCCCACAGAATTTAAGGCTGACTGTATTGCTTAGAGAGAAGGATCATTTTAAAGAAGAAATAGAACAGAAACATGCTAAAACAGAATTTTAAAATTACTAATTAAATTCTAGTTAGGCTAAAAGCAAAAATTTTATACACATCGGAGGGCCTTCATATTTAAGAAAAGAAGAATGAAAGGCAAATCAGATGAAGAACTGTTTTTACAACATTTAAGAAACACTTTGTCTAGTGATTTCCTAACATGTTCAGCAAGGCCAGTGGACAAGGTCAGCCTTCATTCGTGGGAAAAGTGGTTATCACTGGGAGTGATTATTTTGGTGATCCGTTGGATTCTAGCACTCATTTGCAAAGATAAAATTTACCAAATCAAATGGTACCAAAGTATATGTATATTGAAGAGCACAGATATTAAATCCGTATTAATTAGTTACGCCTCTTTACACCAAACCCTCAGCTCCTAAATTATTGTCCTTGGTTGTGGGTGAGAGAATATAGATAGCCACTGAAAACTCGTCCTCACAGTGTGAAAATGCCTTTCTGATGATGTGTGTTATAATCATGGTGAATGAAACGAGCAGAGAATACAGTGTCATAATGTACATTTTCTTTGTATTATTTAAAACGCATGACCAAAAGTCAGAACACTCTAAGCAATTTAGGTATGGTCAGCTCAATTATTTTATTTCAATAATGTTTGTGCTTTCCCTGATTTTCTTAGAAAAGTTTAGCCAATACATACCCTGGGGTCTAAGGAACACCCACACCCCCGCCACCTGGTTGACTAAATTTATACATAACCCAATAAGGATATCATTAGAGTTAAAAGAAAGGATGAAAATCCCCTAGCCTCAAAGTGTTATTTTAGTTCCATGTGAATATAAAAAAAAATAATTGTCTCTCAATCATTGCATCATCAATAAACCTTTGCTTCTGTTTTTGGCAAATCAACCTTAAAAGAGCATTGTTAAAGCCTTATTTTTGAATCTCCTCACTTTAATAGTAACCTGTTGGGAGAAGGGACAGTTTAATTGAGGGTAGAAAACTTCTAGAAGCAAATTGGAATCTAATTATGTTCCCAGATTTATTGATCATGCTAAATAGACTCTGTAGAGAAGCAAGAATTGATCTGCTGCTGCTTAGAAAGCTTATAGTAGGTGATAGGGTCATCAGGGCTTGTTTATATATTTTTATTTTCTCTGTTGGGTCGAAAATGAAGTGATGTCTCTCTAGTTAATAGGAAATAATATTTAGGACTTCATAGCTACTTCAACATATTTGTTCTCACATATTGTAGTGTGCACACCCCGGTATTGTAGACATCTCCTTTCTGCATGCTTCATGATATTTTTAATGGAACTGGTTTAACACTGCTCCAAAACAAAAGTCATTCATACCTGTTTTGAAAGCATGATATCTGGATAAAGAAAATGTGGCACATATGCACCATGGAATAGTATGCAGCCACAAAAAGAATGAGATCATGTCCTTCACAGCAACATGGATGGAGCTGGAGGCCATTATTCTAAGTGAATTAATGCAGGAACAGAAAACCAAATACCAAATACAACATGTTCTCACTTGTAAGTGGGAGCTGAACATTAAGATCACATGGACACAAAGAAGGGAGCAACAGACACCAGGGCCTATTTGAGAGTGGAGTGTGAGAGGAGGGAGAAGATCAAAAAATTTCCCGTCAGGTACTATGGTTATTACCTGGGTGATGAAATAATCTGCACACCAAACCCTGTGACATGCAATTAACCTATATAACAAACCTGTGTATCTACCTCCGAGCCTAAAATAAAAGTTAAACAAAAAGAAAACATGTTATCATGAAGTTGCTTTTATTTATTTATTTATGTATTTATTTTTAGAGACAGGGTCTCACTATGTTGCCCAGGCTGGTCTTGGACTCCTGGGCTCAAGCAATCCTCCTGCCTCGGCCTCCCAAAGTGCTGGGATTACAGGTGTGACTCATCATGCCTGGCTGATTTTAAACATTACCTTGTGATAAGCATTGTTTTGAAATTTAAACCCTTACAGAATATTTGTATTAAAAAGTAAGAATTTGCGTTTTTGTTTTTAATGTTAATGTGGTGATGGTAGTGTATGGTAAAGTGACTCAGAATCATTATAGTAGGGATGGTTTAAAAGCCTTCTATCTATCTTTGGCAGATCAACTGAGCAAAAACCAAGATAAAAAAGGATATGAATGGTATAAGAAATAAGTTAGATTCAAAAGATATATACGTGCATATTTAAAGGATATATAAATACTGAATGTCTGGTAAAATACAGAAAACTAGAGCTGTATAGAAAATTTTAAATGTAAAAACCTATCTATTTACAAGTGAGAAAATACATTCCAAAATAGATCCAATGGAAATTACTATTTAACTTACAGACTATTTGGAATATAATAATAGTGAAAACACTATACAGGATACAACCAATAGTATACAAAGAGAAAAATTAATTTGAAAATGAATTATTTGTTTAATGGAAGTCAATAAAATTAGAAGATTGGAAAGAGAGCAACTGCAGCGTGACGAAAGAAAGAAATTCATTAAGTAAAAATTAATGAATTAAAAAATAGCAAAAGAAAAGTAAGAAAGCTTTAAACTACATACAAATTTAAAGCTTTTGTATGAGACAGTAGAGTTAAAAGGCAAAGGACAAACTAGTAAAATACTTGAAGCATATATAACAAAGGATTAAATATTCTCAGAGTAAAATTATTCCTATTCAGTTTATTTAAAAAGCTAAAACAAACAAACAAACAAAAAAAGCAAAACAAAGCAAAGAACACTACCTACTAGGAAAAAAGGAAGGGGGCCAAATCAATAGAGCATTCATTTAGAAGCCCTCCCAGCCCCTGCAAAAGCACTAATTAATATATGACAAAAAGGTTCAATTTCACCAGGAACCAAGAAGTGTAAATTAAAACAGCCAGCCAAACATCATGATTGGCCTTCCAGATTAGGAGCTATGAGAAAGAAGGTCGTGTGGTAGGTGGTAATGAGGAAGCAGTCCTCCTTGTGTACTACACTTGTTGCCGACTCTGTGTGTAGCCTCCCTGGAGGCCAGCTTGAGAATCTGCATTAAATGCCTTGGTTAGGTTCAAACCTTATGGCTCAACAATTCCACTCTTAAAAGTTTATTTTTATCAAATGATTCCATAATTGTGCAAAGAAATTTGTTCAAAGATGATTTTGAAACATTGTTCATAATTACCAATGTTTTAAAACAGCATTAATATCCATCATAGAAAATTGGTTGAATAGAATATGGCATATTAATTCAACAAAATGCTATGAAGCAAAGCATTTTTATCTTTAAAAATATAAAGACATATATATATATAGAGAGAGAAAAATTTTCATGATAAATTAACAAAATATTGTGCATGCCATAAGTAGCATAATTCCATTTTACTTAAAAAATTTTACATCAGATGAGATATATACATATAGTTTGCACATAGAAAACTACCTGTTGTGTACTACGCTCACTACCAGGGTACAAAACATCCATGTAACAAACCTGCACATGTACCCCATGTATCTAAAATGAAAGTTGAAATTTTAAAAATAAAGAAATTCTGGTGCAGAATTTACGCCAAAATTTTAACAGCACAGGCAAGTTTAATTTGTGGTCCTGTGTTGTTTTCTAATTTTTATGTGATAACCATCTTCTGTGTAACTTTCAAAAAAAAGTTTTGAAATACACAAAAATATGAAAAAGAGGAAGATACTTAAATGGAAGATGGTGAGACAGAAAGAAAAGTATAAAATGGTGAAAACAGAGTATCTAGGAGGAGAAATATGTACTATAAAAGAAATAGATTAAACTTTAAAAGAAAATAGATTAACTTTTATATGAATGTCAAAGATACGTGTGGAAATTAACTTTAAAGTGGAAACTAAGCATCTGAGACTCCACAAGCTTGACATAATTATGTAATCATGTTTATTATGATTATTTTTGTTGTGATTATACAGATTTTGTTACCTCTTTTCCCTTTACTCTGCCTGTGCAAATATGTTATTTTCCTCACTGAATCGCATATTGTTGAAGGACCATGTTAGGAGTCTCCAAATGCTCACATTCCCTCATTCATTACCTATTGCTTTCAATCGTGTCTTTCTTTCAATGCTCAAATTCCATGAGATGAAGCCTCCCCATCTTCCTGGACCAATCATTCTTCCTTAATTTCCAGTTTCCTACCTGTCAGCACTGTTGCCTACTATGACTGTGTTGTGTGTAATGTACAAATAATGTATACTGTCTTAAGATTATCAGTGAGCCATTTCATGACCTAATTTCTGGCTCTTGATTTTTCTGCTGTTTTAAAAATCTCATTGAGGTTTAAAGATAACATATAATATTAGGCTAGCAGAATAATTATGTAAAATTTAAATTTAAAAGTCAACTCATTTGCCTTGAACCCATTTATTTACATAATTAAATGTATACTCTTAATGTTGAAAAGCAGGATGACAATTGAAATACCAAGATCAGAATTAGAGTCCCACTAAGAAATGCTCCCTTTAGGAAAAACAATTTCTTTTGGTTTCACCCATGAGCAGCACTTAGTATACGTTTGCTAGGCACCCCACCAGACACCTCCAGTGAAACAAGAGCAGAAAGGCTTAGGGGTATAAAGTGTCTGATTCCTATGTAGTGTATTTAAGCACAAAGAGATTAAGGCTGATGGTAGTAAAAGCCAGTGACTTAATCTGACTCTAAAGAATAAACAGGGTTTAGAAAGAAATTAAAATTGAAGAGAACATTTTGAATACATATAGCAGAAAAAAAGTTACTATTTTATTATTGTCAAAGTGTAATGGGTTCTTACAAATTAATAAGGAAAGAAAAAACGGGGAAGTGGTGTTTAGATGGCAAGTCAGAAGGCTGCTGTGTCAGTTCAGGAGAGAGATGATGATGGCTTGGGTTAGGGTCACAGCAGTGGAAATAGTGAGAAGCAGTTGAATTCAGGATATATTTTGTAGAGCCAATCTTTTGAATTACTGATGGATTTGATATGAAAAAATGAGAGAAAGGGCAAAATAAAAAAAAAAAGATTATTGGGTCTTAGACAATGGGTACATGTTAGTGCCATTTAGTAACGTAAGGAAAGGAGAAAGTGGAATGGAACATTTAGTTGTAACCCTGCTAAAGTTCGGGATGCCTAGTACACATGAGTTTCTAGTCAGGATAGAGTAAGCTATAATGCTGTAACAAACAACTCCTCAAATCTCAGTAGCCTCAAACGACAAGATTTATTTCTTGCTCAAGCTGCATATTCATCTGAACATTCATCATCAAGTTGGCTGGGGCTCTTCTTTTTCACTTTTTTCTGGAGATGGAGTCTCACTGTGTCACCGAGGCTGGAGTACAGTAGTGTGAGTTCAGCTCACTGCAACCTCTGCCTTCCGAGGTAAAGCAATTCTCCTGCCTTGCATCCTGGTTAGCTGGGACTACAGATGCACGCTGCCACACCCAGCTAATGTTTTGTATTTTAATACAGATGGGGTTTCACTGTGTTGTCCAGGCTAGTCTTGAACTCCTGAGCTCGGGCAATCGCCCACCTTGGCCTCCCAGAGTGCTAGGATTACAGGCGTGAGCCACCATGCCCAGCCAGCTGGGACTTTTCTCTTTGTTGTTCTCACTACAGGACCCAGGCCAGTAGGATTATTGCCTATCACTATGGCAGACAAAATGAATGAGTAGAGAATCACACACTGGCTGTTAATGCTTCAAACTGAAAGTAACATGTTATTTCCACACTCCTTTCATTGTCTAAGGCAAGCCACATGGCTACACCTAAATTCAAATGGACAAGAAGTACAATCCTACTAAGTGCCTTGAAGGAGAACCAGATATTTGGATGATTATCTCACTATCCAAATAGCGACATCTTCTAGGCAGTTACATATGTAAATCTAGAGTTCAAGGAAGATGTTTGCAGACAGAGATTTAGAAGTTGTTAGGTATTTAAAATCTTGGCACCTAGGAAGAAAGTACAGAAACTGAAAACAGAGAGCTGAGGACAAAATATCTATCCCTTAAAAATATATTAGAAGAGGAGAAACCAGCAAAACAAGCTGAAAACGAACAGGGGTGTGTGTGTATGTTTGTGTATGTGTGTGTGTACAAGTGTTTCTGTATTTACATGAGCATATAAACAGGCATAAAAATGGTTTTGAAGAATTCGGGATTATTGTGAATTTTTTAGACACTCATTTGTTCATTTATTTGCTACTGCATCCATGTATTATTAATTGGAAATCTAATAAGTTAAGAAAAAATTGTTATACTAAAAGTGTGTGGGAGAAGGTGGAGGGGGAGCAGCAACATTTAAGTAGACTGAACAAGTGAGTATGAGGCACTTGTAGGAAGCTAGAAGACCAGGTGAGCATATGCCTAGACCCAGTTAGTAATGATTATAATTGCTTAGAAGCCATACACCTGCATATTAAAATTAAGCAATCCGAATAGATGGAGCAGGCAGACAAATATCCCAGAACAAAACCAAAAATAAGTCACTTATGTACGACTCTATTTTTTTTTTAAAGAAACTATAAGCAAAGAGAACTAGCACATTTTAACTTAAAACTATAGTTTTTTCTAAAGCATTTTCATTTTGTTTGTCATGCCTCAACTTGATGCATATTATCTTAATTCAGAGGTAAAAAAAAATTTTTTTTAATTATTGGAATATGCAGAATCTAGTAAACAAAATTGTAAAAAAAAACCAATAGTATTTAAATAAGGGTTTAGAAAATACATTCAGTTGCATCCCAACTAACTGAGTTATCCCTAAATTAGAATAGGCTAATATGATTTAGGGATATCTAACTGTGAAACAAAAGGATATTAAAGACCAACTTTGCATAATGACAACACATATTCTTCAACATAAAATATTATTGACTATGAATTGAAGAAAAGTTCTGATTGAGACATTTTAATTTTCTTCTTTGAAGTAATTAGCCATTAGTCTCATAAATTTTCTCATTTTGTATCACAAGGGCTTTAAAGAGAATTGGTGACACTTCTAGGGATTAGGTCAAAAATAAAATTTTAACTAAAGATCAAAGAGCAAAATAGAGCGTTAAGAAAGGATCTGCTTTTTGAAATATTTCTATCACCATAATTAATCTCTCAGGTAAGAAACTGAAAAGATATATAGATGCACTTTGACTTATGATGCAGTTACTTCCCAACAAACCCATTGTAAATAGGAGACTATACTGAACGGATATCACTTTTACACCATCTTAAAGTCAAAAAATTTTAAGTGGAGGCATCATAAATTGGAGACTGTCTATATATTATTTCCACATAGACCAGTGATTCTCAACCAGGGGCGATTTTTCTCTCCAGGGAACTTTTGGTAATGTCTGAAGACATTTTTGATTGTCAGACTGGGGAGTCACAACTGGCATTTAGTGGGCTGAAGCCAGCGGTGCCGTTCAACATCCTTTGATGCACAGGACATCCTCTGCAACAAAGAATTATCCTATCAAATGTATCAATAGTGTCAAAGTTGATAAACCCTGGTCTTACTTAAAATAAGTATATAAGATACTCCTATCCCCAAACAGCCTATGAAGATTTGGACCTGTGTCCTTCATTAATGGAGCTCAATTCACTTAGGATTGGATGAAGAACTGGAATCTGTTCAGTCTGCAGACTCTGGCTACGTGCAGTCCACACTTTCCATCATGTTTCAGCAGTAACTGCTTCATATGAAAATTACATTCCCTGCCCTTTGATTTGCTGGTTTGACTTAGGAAGTATGACAATAACCAAACAGATTTTCATACTTGGGCTTGCCTACTTGGTCAAGGACTGTGCATGTTACAAAGAATTGCCTTTACCCACACTTTTTTTGGAAACATATGTCTTTCATTAAATAAAGAAAACTAATTTTTATAAATTTGGGTAACTTTTATGTGCTTCCTCTAAAAGCCTATTTCAAAATTGGAATTCCACTAAAACATAAAAAAGTAAAATATTTCTGTATTTGAGCATGAGAACAAGATACAAAAATAGACTCATTAAGGAACAGTTAAAATCTGAGTCTTTATCAAGAGAAACTTTTCTAATTTTCCAACCTTAAAATCATAATTCTTTCCTTTCCATGTGGCCCAATAACTTGACTCATGGATTGTCAAACAGAAACTTTTTTGACCAGGGTATACAATGTACTATCTGCCAAACAAGATTTTTTTAAAGTCACTTTTATATAGATAAGACAGTTGAAGCTAGACTCAAAGATACAGCTACCACATCAATTTCAGCCCATTTAGAGGTAGAGTTTTTCAGGAACAAAAGCATAAACATTTACACTTTGATTTTCTTCAAATGTGACAAAATTACTGAAATCAATGATAGAAGCCAAATCTTATGAAAGCTATTAAAAGTTTTACATTTCCAATTCAGGTGAAGTGCTGAGAGGGTTGTAATTATGTGAATTATAGAGGTATAAAAAGCCTAAAGTGCATAATATTATTTATAGAATATAAGACACATGCTTTCATATGTTCATTGCAGCACTATTCACAAATAGAAAGAAGATACGGAATCAACCTAGGTGCCCATGAATGGCATACCACATTTTCTTTATCCATATATGCCATGGAATAATATGCAGCCATAGAAAAAGAGCAGCAGCATGTCCTTTGCAGCAACAAGGATGCAGCTGGAGGCTCTTATCCTAATCAAATTAACGCAGAAATAGAAATCCAAATATCACATGTTCTCACTTATAAGTGGGAGCTAAACAGTGAGTACACATGGATATAGAGAAGAGAACAATAGACACTGGGGACTACTGGAGAGGGGAGGGAAAGAGGGGATGTGGATTGAAAAATTACCTATTGGGCACTATGCTCATTACCTGGGTGACAGGATCATTTGTACCCCAAACCTCAGCATCACATGATATACTCATGTAACAAACCTGCACATTTACCCCCTGAATCCAAAATAAAACTGAAGTTAAAAAGAAGGAAAAGAGAATACAAATATCACATCTGAGAGTGGCAAACATCCAAATTTTAGCTTGAATTCTATTGAATTATAAGAGATGGCATGGTGGTTGTGGTCTAGGAAGAGGTCTTTAATGAAGACATTGTATACAACTGCTTAACAAATAAGAAGACCTCCCAAAGAGCTAAACAACACTGCCCCCCGAAAAACAAAAAGAAAACTAAAGCACAGTATTGAAAGTTTTAGTACCAGTCAAAGAACTTTAGGCACAGATTTGGCAGAAAACGGGATTTTCTATGTTGGTAATTTGAGTGATAGTCTACTCTCTGTTACATTTATTGGTTTATTATTTGTTTATTGTCTGTCTTCGTACCTGTACTTCAGCCTCTGTGAAGACACCTTACCCTTTCTGTTATTTAAGTTTTGCTATATAACAAAACTTCTTGTATAATAAGTTTTGTTACATAGCAAAATTTATACTTTTTGTATAAGTTTTGTTAGCTTATTATATCCCTAGTACTTGAAACATACATAATAGGTTGTCCTGTTTATTTACTACCTACCATAATAGGTAGTAAATATTTTGAAATGATTCAATAAATGAAGATAAATGATGGAATAAATGAGTTGAAAACTACAAATGTAGGCATAGTTTTGAAGGGCTAGAGTAGGTGGCAGTGCAAAGGAAGGAAAATCAGGGGAAATATAGGAAAGGAGGAGGAAAAGGTAGTGGCATTGAGAGGAGGAATAACTCTGAAATCTTTAGCCATTAACCCAGTCAGCATGATTGACTCACTTCAAGTTACTGTAACCAGTTCTCCAACATACACTGAAATTTTTACATTGCTAGACTATTTACACACCTCATTCTTTAGTGCTATGCACAATAATATGCTAATAGAATAAAATACTAGCTTTGTTTTTCAATATGTATTCTTTAAATCTGATTAAGCTTAACTCTCAGCTGTCAACACATTTTATACCATGGGAAAAAGAATGAACTCCTTATATTTTAATTTTTTTTTCAAAATAGGGATAACAAGTTTATTATAGAAAGGAAAGCCCTCAGAGCTGTTGTTTCATCACTCTTTCTCTCTGCACTCCCGGGTCAGGCAGTGGTTCTGACCATCCCTTCAGCATATATTTAGGACTTTGCTCTATAAGTTATTTCTTTATTTCCATGCTCTTGGACTTTATTCTCTCTCTTTCTACTGACTTCTTCTCTTCTTCCTATAAATACATGCACACACACACACACACATATATATAGGCAGAGGAGAAAAATACATGTGTTTGTATGTATTATATATACATACATAATACATATGTATCTATATATAATATATACACACACGTATCCATATATAATATATAACATATGTATGTATATAATATGGTACATGTGAATATTTGTGTATATATGATATATATGCACATATTTATGTATATATAATACATATGCATACATAATATATAGTATGTATATATAATACATATATAAGCTTTTCTTTTTTCTACTTTTGCTTCTCATTCAAAAAATTGTTTTTCTCTTTCTCTTCACCACTAAATATCTTTAAATTAGCTCACTTCATTTTCACAACAATACAAGAAGGCAAGGGTTCTCAACTAGAGACATTTAGCAATCTCTAAAGACATATTTGATTGTCACAACTGGGTTGGGGGGGCTACTATCTAGTGGGTATAGGCCAGAGATGCTGCTAAACACCCTATAAGGCATGGAACAGCCCCCCACACAAAGAATTATCCTGTCTAAAATGTCAGTAGTACTGCTGTTGAGATTCTCCATTTTAGAGATAAAGAGCATGAAGCCTGGCAAAGTTAGCAAACTGGCCAAAGGTCACACATCTAATAAGTGAAGGCATCAGGATTTGATAAAACCCAGGGTTAAGTCTAGTGTTAATGCACTTTCTAACGTTTATACTCAATTTCAATCTAATTTATTATTATCTACAAATTTAGGATAAACATCTTTATGCATAATTTCTCATCTACATTTCTGATTATTTCCTTAGGGTAGATTTATAGAAGTGAAAAGTATCACAGGAAATGCATAATTAAAGGTTTTCTATAATTATAATTTATACATATACATTATATAGATAATTTATATCTTACATTTTAAAAAATTATTACTACAAATTATAAAGTTTTTGATTCATGTCATCAGTTTACTTTCCTTAAATCTGGAGCTGGTTCACATTCCTGACATCTTACTTAACTGCAGCCTACAATGACTACTACTGTTTTCTTTTACCTTCTTATTTAATCCTTGACAGTTTGATCATTTGTCTTTTCCTTTAAAAAAAAAAAAAAATCCCTCCTCTCAGATAATCATCTTCTTTAACTGCAACTGCAAACCTATTGACTCTCTAATTAGAGGGATAAGGGAATGCCGAGTTTTAAAGTGCCAGTCTGAGCTCAAATCCCAGCTCTGCTGCTAACTGATTAGTTGGGTGATTTTGTGCAAGTGACTCTGATCCTCTATCCTCATTCATTAAATGGAGCTTGATGATAATCTACCTCACGAAGACTAAATGAGTTAATGTTTGTGAAATATGTAGAATAGTGCAAGGAACAAACTTAATTCTCAAAACGTATTGGCCATCTTCCATTATTCCATTATTTTTTGTACTTGCAGTGTACAAAACTTTAGAGGTTATCAAAATTACAGAGACTTGGGAAGGATGTGATTCGAAAGCTGAATTTCTGGTAAACCCAGACTTAGGGCATGATTCTCACTATTACATCAATGTGCTTCACAGTAAAACCAAAGGCTATAGGTTTAAAAATTCTCCTCAATGGTAACGGAAGGAAAATAGTCATAGCTTTTGTAATTTACGCTCTGGTTGCTGTTAGTACCTAGCACAGTAATTTCAAAACTTTAGAGGTTATCAAAATTACTCCGGCAGTTTGTTTAAAACGAACACTCCCAGGCCATATTCCCAGATATTCAAATTCAGAAGACTTGGGATTAGCCCAGGAGTTTGCATTTTTAATTAGCAACTTGGCTATGTCTGATGCAGGGCAGATGGCCCACTTTGAGAAAACTTGAGCTAGTGGGCGCTCATGGTCTCTTCCCTATTCTTTAACAGTGTTCCCAACTGAACACTGATACTATACTACAAGATGGTGACAGGTGTGGTTTTTTTTTAAAAAGTGTGTTTTAGAAAAGTTGTTTGCAGGATGTTTTCATCTTTGTCAAAGTGCCTTCTGTGATTCTGGATCCAATAGTTTTTCTGACTCCCAATATTATCCTCATTCTCCAAACATCACCTCTTTTCCAAGCTTACCATTTACCAAGGACTTTACTATTTAGTAAGGCCCTGCTAGGCGTCATTAGGGCTACCTATTGCTGAGTTATTTACTGCCTGACTTTTACATTCAGAATGTGTTTATGGCCTGCCATCTTACTCTAGTCTTCCCTAAACACTGTATTCTCATATACCCTACTACTAAACCAGTTCCACAGGATTACAGATTACACATCTCAGTCATTCTCTGCTGTTATATTTTCTTAGATGAAAGTTCTACGTAGCAGTGCTTCCCAAAGTATGTTCAGACTATTTAAAAAGAAGAAAAGAAGATACCATTATCCAAAACATTTGGGTTACATTGTGTTCTGCATCTCCCTTCTGGTGATACACAAAGTATATTAGCATTTTAAGGTATTTGAGAAAAACAGGGATAAAGAAACATGTAAAAGTTTTTAACACCATAATTCCTGAATTTATTTTATCAAATAACACACTTTTTTAAAAAACCACACCTGTCACCATCTTGTAGTATAGTATCAGTGTTCAGTTGGGAACACTGTTGAAGAATAGGGAAGAGACCCTGAGCGCCCACTAGCTCAAGTTTTCTCAAAGTGGGCCATCTGCCCTGCATCAGACATAGCCAAGTTGCTAATTAAAAATGCAAACTCCTGGGCTAATCCCAAGTCTTCTGAATTTGAATATCTGGGAATATGGCCTGGGAGTGTTCGTTTTAAACAAACTGCCAGAGTAATTTTGATAACCTCTAAAGTTTTGAAATTACTGTGCTAGGTACTAACAGCAGCCAGAGCGTAAATTACAAAAGCTATGACTATTTTCCTTCCGTTACCATTGAGGAGGATTTTTAAACCCATAGCCTTTGGTTTTACTGTGAAGCACATTGATGTAATAGTGAGAATCATGCCCTAAGTCTGGGTTTACCAAAAATTCAGCTTTCAAATCACATCCTTCCCAAGTCCCTGTCAGCTGTGAGCAATAGCAAATCATTTTACCAGTAGCTCAGGAGCCTGTGAATGGATTCTGTTCACAGCTCTAACACTGATGGTGGGGAGTCATTCCATTTCCTCATTGAAAACGACTGTTGGCAATCCCCAAGCTGGAAGGATGATCTAGAGAAGCCTAGTACATTTCTAAGTGGCACAGGATCAGAGCAGCCACAGCCCACCAGGTGTGCCCTGAGAGCTCATACTAACTCACTCTTTTCTGTATATTTGTTTGTTCAGAGAAGTCATTACCATAACTCTTTGTACTTTTCTGCTAAGTAGCTCTGAAAACTTTCAGGGAGTTTTTCAGATGAACCTAAGTGTATAATCAATCCTTCATTATGGTTTCAAATCCAGAATGAAAGTGCATCGAACTTGACACATGTAAATAGTAGAAAGTTTGTTTGTGCAGGTGTATAGTTTTAGTTTTCTTTCTTTTAACATTCTTGCTTTTTAGAATTATTCTGCTAAATAATATTAACTTGCTCAAAAGTGTATTCACATTTTTTCCTTGATCATGATGTTCATTGACATTTGGTTTTCTAAATAAAAAAGAAAGTTTGATTACTATTGAAGAAAAGTTGAGGGGAACACCTCATTGTGAAATAGTTGGTTATATTTTGATATGTTAAGTTGTTGCTTTTCAGTGTGTAAAGACTTTTCCTCTTGGGATTATTTTACAGTCTACCTCTAACTAAATTTCCTTCCTGACTTCTGAGTGTATTGAATGCTTGCATTTGCCACCCTTGGGGGAAGGAAGCACCATGAAAATGCTGTTCTTGAAAATTTTTACCCAACTACAAACTATTTTACCTGTTTATTTCTGTTTATTTTCTCGCCAGTATGTTTCCAAAACATTCACATTAGCTCATATCACCTTAGCAACCTCATCTCTGTCAAACATCCTTGCCCTTGCCCTGGCCTCATTATCAGCATTAGCCAGTCAGTCACCTGTTCGGGAACCAAGGGTACCCTAGCCTGGCATGATATCTACTCTTCAAAATCGTGCAGTTTGAAATAGATTTTGTCATACGGCACTTACAGGCCAAAGCACCCAGAGGTGTAACAAACACTTGGTGTTTAGCTATATGTTAGGGCAACAGATTCCGAATCTTCCCCCATTCAGTGTGTCTGCTGAGGTCTTCCTGAGTCACCTCCCAGTCTCTGATATGTGAAAGAAGCCTAAAAGCCCACCATCTTTCACATATCCTTCCTGCTTGCCCTGTCTGTTGGAGTTTGATGTCATTTGTTGCTTCTCTTACCTCACATCAGTTCTGTTCAACAACTTTTTATTGAGCACGTGCTAGGTGCTAAGAATAAAAGATTACTAAGTCAGTCATGATTTCTGTTCTTAAGGAGCTCACTATGGAACAGAAGTTTACAATAGAGGGTGATAAAAGGTGTGCTCAGCGTTCACTGGGTCATAATGCATGACACCTGATTTGTGAGGTCAGGTGTGGTGGGACATATGCCTGGACAATAGGCAAGGAGTCCAGTCACCAAAGATAGTATACTTCATCCAGTGCCATCAAGAAGCTCTGAAAGATCAGAGTGGTGTTTCAGATTGTACCATCTAGCAGCTGTATGAAGAATGGATTTAGTGGGAGCCAGAAGTAGTACTAGTTAAGGAGAGCCAAGGAGAGTCATAGTAGTTAAGGAGAGAAGTGGCAAAGACTTGAACCAAGGAGAGTTTTAAGAAATAGATGGTGATGCAAATGAAAACTGTGCCCCTTCCCAATCTTTTGGGTTAGATCCTTTCTGGGAATTTAGGATGTAATCAGAATCAGATGTAGGTCGACATATTCCCTTGTATTATAAATGTTGATTGACAGCCTCTACTCCATGGAAGCAGTACCGCTCTGTCCCCATTGCTGGTCTCATTTTCTGTTTCCATAGGAGAAGTGCTACTTGGTCCCCATAGCTGGTCCCAATTTTGGTTTCTGTCTCCCATACTGGCCCCCTGCCTAGCTCCCACTGGCCTGCTTTGCAAGATCAGCATTGAGGTTTATGCTCACCATTCTTAGGAGCGTTTCCTGATAAGTCACTGACAAACATGGTGCATTCACCATGAACTTTACAATCTTCATGATACAAAGTGAAGAATCAACTGTGTTAAGCACATTTCATTGATTCATGGATTAGGATTTCACTTCACTAAATCAATGCAATGAGATATTTCAGTGGGGCAGGGGCGGAGAAAGCAGAGACTGGGGTTTTCTAGATATAGAATCATGTCATCTGCAAATAGGCACAGTATGACTTCCTCTTCCTGTCTGGATGTCTTTTATTTCTTTCTCTTGCCTGATAGCTCTGGCCAAGACTTACAATACTTTGTTGAATAGGAGTTGGGAGAGAGGGCATCCTTGTCTTCTGCTGGTTTTCAGGGAAGTGCTTCCAGCTATTGCCCATTCAGTATGTTGTTGACTGTGGGTTGGTCAGAGATGGCTCTTATTACTTTGAAGTATGTGCCATCAATGCCTAGTAAACCCCATAGTCTCTGCCCAAAAGCTCCTTGAGCTGATAAGCAACTTTAGCAAAGTTTCAGGATACAAAATCAACATACAAAAATCACTAGTATTCCCACACCAACAACATCCAAGCCAAGAGCTGAATCAGGAACTCAATCCCATTCACAGCTGCCACAAAAAGAATAAAATACCAAGGAATACAACTAAACAGGGAGGTGAAAGATCTCTATGATGAGAATTACAAAACACTGCTAAAAGGAGTCAGGGATGACACAAGAAAATAGAAGCAAATTCCATACTTATGGATAGGAATAATCAATATCATTAAAATGGCCATACTGCCTAAAGCAATTTATAGACTCAATGCTATTCCTATTAAACTATCAGTAATATTCTTCACAGAATTGGAAAAAACTAGTTTAAAATTCAGATGAAGCCAAAAATGATCCTGAATAGCCAAGGCCATCCTAATCAGAAAACAAAGCTGGAGGTATCCTGTTACCCAACTTCAAGCTATACTACAGGGCTACAGTCATCAAAACAGCATGGTACTGGTACAAAAACAGACACATAGACTAATGGAACAGAATAGAGAGCCCAGAAATAATGCTGCACACCCTCAGCCATCTAATTTTCAACAAAGCTGATAAAAGCAATGGGGAAAGGACTCCCTATCACTAAATGGAGCTAGGATAACTGGCTAGCCATATGTAGAAGATTGAAACTGGGCCCCTTCTTTATACCATAAACAAAAATTAACTCAAGATGGATTAAAGACCTAAATGTAAAATCTAAAAGTATAAAAACCCTGGAAGATAACTTAGGCAATACCATTCTGGACATAGGAATTTGCAAATATTTCCTGACGGAGACACCAAAAGCAACTGCAATAAAACTAAACCAGTGTCTATAAGGAACTTCTTAAACAAATTTACAAGCAAAAAACAAACAATTCCATTAAAAAGTACATAAAGGAAAGAAGATACACATGCAGCCAATAAGCATATGAAAAAATGCTCAACATCACTAATCATTAGAGAAGAGACATTCAAATCAAAACCAAAATGAGATAGCATCTCATACCAGTCAGAATGGCTACTATTAAAAAATCAAAAAATAGCAGATGGTGGCAAGATTGCAGAGAAAAGGGAATGCTCATACACTGCTGGTGGGAATGTAAATTAGTTCAAACATTGTAGAAAGCATTATGGTGTTTCCTCAAAGAATAAAAACAGAATTACCATTTGACCCAGCAATTCCATTATTGGTTATAGGCCCAAAGGAATATAAATTGTTCTACCATAAGGACACATGTGCGCATATGTTCCTTGCAGCACTATTCATGATAGCAAAGACATGGAATCAACCTAAATGCTCATCAGTGGCAGACTGGATAAAGAAAATGTGGTATATATACACCATAAAATACTATGCAGTCATAAAAAAGAACAAGATTATGTCCTTTATAGCAACATGGATGAAGCTAGAGACCATTATTTTTAGTAAATGAACACAGGAACAGAAAACCAAATATTGCATGTTTTCATTTAAAAGTGAGAGTCAAATAATGAGAACAAGTGGACCCAAGGAGAGGAACAACAGATGCTGGGGCCTACTTGAGGGTGGAGAGTGGGAGGAGAGAAAGGATCAGAAAAATACCTTTGGTTTCTACACCAAACCCCCATGACATGAGCTTACCTATGTAACAAACTTGCACAGGTACCCCTGAACCTAAAATATAAGTTAAAGGGAAAAAAAGTAAACATGTTGTAGAAGTCACAATCTGTGACAGTCTTGTTCTTTGCCTTCTCCATTGCTTCTTAGTAATCTGTAAAGCTATTGTTTCTGATATGAGTCAGTTTCTTTGTCCTTCTCTTTTACATTTCCTCTTTTTTTCTTACCTTTCTTGAGGGAGCCTGAGAGAGCGTTTTAGAATGGGGAATTCTTAAAGAAACCTGCAAAATATATTTTCTCCATTATGTTAAACTCCACAGTAATAAACTTGGTTTAATGCGGTCAGTTTTATCACAGATCAGGCCTCCCTAAGGCGAGGGAGCTCAGCCAGTAATTTGGGAAGGCTTTGAAGCCACATGTGCATGTATACATTAACCTCTAAGACTAACCATAATTTCAATTAACATAAAATAATCTAAAGACATGCTGATTAGACATCGTGTGGCTTGAACAAAGCATTCTGGGCAAGGGGTTGGGGAATAGAGAAGCTTTAACTATTCCTAGCACCAGCAAGCAGGGCTTTCTTTAATCATTTATAGCACATTTTCTCAACCTTTTTTTCTTGAGAGATGTTCTCAGAGACTAAAAACAACAAAATTCCAAAAGCTTTTGCTAATTAAAAAGAGAGGAACTGAAACTGTTATAGATTATGTCAGTGAAATCCACATTAAAAAAAAAAAAAGTAGAACTCCAGATCTCTCTTAAAGTATATGATTTACACCATATTCCAGTAAATTGATGCAGGCCGATAACTTTTCATTCATTTCTCTTGTGTGTCATGTGGGGCATACTTAAAGCAGTTGGTTCTCCTAGGGACAAAGCAGGAAGATTAACTCAAGCCCATGTTGCTTTTTATGATATGTGGTTTTGAGTTTCAGAGGAGTCGAGTGCAGTGTGAATCACTGAAGCAACCAGCTGAAAAATCCTCAACCCTATAACAAAAAGCAGATTTTTTTCCATATTTCTTCCAAGTTTTTATTTCACATGCACATCTGAGATACAAAATATTCTGTAAAATTTTAAGGAAGCCACAGTAGTTCTTACTGTTTGGGGATTTCCCGGAGAGAATAATCGTGTTCAGAATGGTCCTTTTTTTTGCCAAAAGGTTTATTATGTGGACTGAACGGCTCAACCAAACAGATAACACCATCTCCATTTTATTTTACATGTTATTTACTGGGGTTTCCCTGAAGAAAGCTTAAGAATTCTTTCCCCATGAGTCACTGACCAAGTAATTGTTTTTTTAAAATATAAACTTTTCTTCAGCTGGTCAATTTGGAACACAGTCTTCTCATCTTCTGTTCACTTCAGGGCTGCTTTGCCTTCATCTGTAAATGATCACGTCTACAGCCAAATTGAGCAGTTCGAATGTAGCCAATTTCTTCCCATTTAACACTCAAGTTTGAAAAATCAACAGCCTGGCCGGGCACGATTCAGAGGACTTCATCCTCTGAAAGTGACCTACGTAATTATATTTTCATTGCGTTGGCAAAATGCCTTTCCTTGGTTTAATTTCTGCTGGAATTAATGGGATGAGAAATTGCGCCCATATTTTGCCAAGAATTGTGAGAGGTTGCTCTGCCCAGGTTATGTTACCCTTTTACTGTTGTGAGTGGGTTAGAAGGTATTGTCTTCTATTCTCATCTTCTTATTGAACTAGAGGCTGTAATTATTGCCCTTGGTAGTGGCTGAACTTTCTAATTAAATATTGACACCTTCACAAATGTGTTAAAACGAGTGTTAAAGTTGGCTTTTTCCCCACGAAAATGGCCCTATAATTGCAATCTTCTATTCTGAAGGAGAAATGTTGTTTTACAGAATATTTCTGAACCCCTTCCCACCCACTTTCCCAGTGGCTATAAGAAGCCTGCTGTTGCCAACTGAGTGGTCTAGAGTCCCTGCTAATTACCTCCTTCCACAGCTTTTGATTTGGAGCCGAACTGATGGCGCCAGCGGCTGAACCACAGTCAGATCTACAGGCCTCTGATTTGCCAAATGGAATCTATGCAGTTTGTTTCCTTTCTCACAGTGTTTTATGATGAAACGCAACTCAAACTGGAAATAGACAAGGAATCACTTCAGAATATTAATGGCTGATGATTTGAATTTTGAAGAAAAATAGCCATCAGAATTCTATACTCCATTACCAACATATACGTATATGTGTACATGTGCTCACAAACAAAATCACAAAATGTGGTTTTCTAAAGAAGCATTCTATTAACTATATTCTATTAAGCATACTAGTACCGAAAGCTTTCAGAACACATCATATTTTATAGCCTTATAAAGGTTCTATTCTATCTGTTGATCATTAATATGTAGGGTCTCATGTCCATATCAGATGTGCCTAGAGTTTTTCTCTAAACTGGCATTCTTTTAAAATATAGCTTGGAAAAGAAAACATAATTATAATCATAGAGGGAATAAGAACTGTCTTTCTTGAAAGTTCAGAGGCATTAGCCTGAAACCCTAAGAGTTAGTTCAGAGTTTCTCAGTTTCTCATTTCATAGAAAAGAATTAAACAAAAAGCTTTAGTTTCATCACAGTTAAAAATGCTTAGTTCTCAAAACATATTTTCTCAGCTGTGACTTGCTTTCTTATTTGAGGTTTCTTCAGAAAGGGAAATTGATTATATTAGAGAAAATAATGTTGGAAGACAAAACAGTTCTCAGCCAAGTGAGAATGAAGGGCTTCCTAAGTGAACTAATCCCTTCTCTCCCTATTAATTTGGCTCCAAAGTCGGCTCCAAAGTCAAGCACATCAAAATGGAAAGTAGTTCTCATTCTTTTTATTGACGTGAAGTCAAAAATTGTGCATAATTTTAAAGAGCAGATAATCTAAATCACACATACATATACATACATACTCATGCACACACACTGTTATCCATTAGAACAAGTCTTCTTTATCAAATACATGACTTTTAAGTGTATTTGTGCCACTTGGTTTACTTATTCATTATGTAGACATTTAGTTAGCAACTTCCATGTGTCCAGCATCATGCTTGATTCTGGGCATGAAATAATTCCTGTTCCCAAAGAGTTCCCAGTTTAGTGAGAGACTGATAAGAACATCATTTCACATCACCTTGTAATATAACTGCTATCATCGTTATGTTAGGAGGTAGAGATGAGAGGTACCTAAATTATATTTTCCTAACAAGCAAAGATGTAGATTAGCAAATGCTTTGAAGAGAAAGTGACTTTTGAATGGTCACTTCAAAAGTAAGAATCAGGAAGAAAGTTATGGAAAGGAGAATGCATCCCAGACAGAGTAACAGTATAAGTAAAAATTCAGAGAAATTAGAGTTTATTGGCGTAACTGAAGGTCCATAGCTATGGCTGCATGAAGTTCATGTGAAGATGTGCAGTGAAGACTGAGGGGCCAGGGAGGTAGACAGAGAACAAATCGTGCTGGGCCTTGTGTGCCAAGGGCTGGAAGACTTTATCTGAAGAGCACTGTGGAATCAGTGAAGACATTTAAACATGGGATCATCTTTATATTTTAATAAGAGTGTTATACTAGGAGTGAGTAAGTATATTAGGATGTAGGACTGACGACTAAGATACTATTGCAATAGGTAATAAACGTTGAAATGGGGATAGACAGACTTCTATTTTAAACAGAATGACGGATCAGACACCCTCATGGACATATATACACATTTATAGTTTAAATGATGAAGAAGATAGATCAAATTTGTTTTACATGCACTACCAAAATGAATTAGAAGGAAAAAATCCATAGAAGTCAGAAAATGACATGAAAGCAGGAAACTAAAGCACTGGTTTTCATCCTGAGGATTTCACCCAAACTTTGGCGATCTTGTGCTTCCATCAAGGTGGCCAAATAATGCCTGGGAAATAGGTGTTAAGCTTAGTACATTCCCAATTCCAAAGACTCCTAACAGGAGCCTGTCACACATGCTGGTACTGGAAAAACTCTATCCTAGTCTAAGAATATACTAAAAATAAAACCAATATCCAGAAGAATGCAGCCAGGAAATTATCTTGTATTGACCTTGGCAGTAAATAAAAGGGGAGTGATGGGTGGTGATCTGCCTTTAAACTCTATAGCCACAAGTTTGCCCCCATTTGAGTATAAGGTCTGAACTCACACTACATGTGTGTTTGAGGATCTCAAACCTCAAGTACAGAATTTAATTCTCCTTGGTTAGTACTACCCTCAGAGAAACAAGCAGAAGCCCCCCTACCCACCACCAAAAAAATTATTTCTTCTGTGTAACAATGCAAATTTGACCCAGGCCTTAACTCTCCAAGATAGAGTTCTATGGCAAATGAATAGCTTGCAAAGAACAAAGGAAGGAAGGAAATAGGAAACAGGCCACTACTGAGAACAGGAGAAACAACAGGGTGTGAAATCAGACCTTCAGAGATGATATATTTACAATTTTCGAGTTATTAGGTACAGAAATAAAAAGATGCTTAATATGTTTAGAAATAAAGAAGTTTTAAGTATGAGAAAAAAAGATCAAGCAGATTGGGGGAATGACTTCTAGAAATAAAATATAATCATTGAAATGAAAAATTCAATTAAAGGAGTCAATGAAGCAGATTAGATATAGCTGAACAAAGAATTAGTAAACTGGAAAATCTGTAGTGATATGAATACACTGACCAGAATAAAGGCCAAGCCAGAATAAAATCCAGAAATAAAAAGATTGAGATCATAGATTGTGTTAGATGAGTTCTAACATATTTCTAATCAGAGTTCTAGAAGGAAATAGTAGAATAGGGAAAGGCAGTATTCAAAGACGACTAACAGAACATTCATAACAGCACTGTTTGTAATAGTAAAAACCTGGAAATAACCTAAATGGCCATCAGTGGAAGGGCAAATTAGTAAATTGTAGTGCATTTATACATTGGAGTATTATATAGCATCCCAAACAAGTGAACTCCAGTACATTCAATGATATGCATGAATTGGCAATATAGGTAAAAGAAAATTATATAGAATATATTCTTTTTATGAAACTAAAAATAACTGATAAAAATAACTCTTTAAGACTAAATACAGATGCAATAAAACATAATAAAAGGAAAGTAAGGGAATGATAATTATTCTCGCTGATAGTTACTTTGAGTGGGAGAGGCAGGGGGCTGAGTTGGCAGATGGTATTATATGATACTGTATGAATAGATGCAGAAGAAAGTGTGCCATGAACCAAGGATTATAGTTAATCCAACTCTGTATACTAAAAGTACATTGAGGAAGTAGGAGGAGAGAGAGAGATTGAGAATTTTCTAAAATTGTCGAAGTCTAACAATTCTTAGACTCAGGAAACAAAACAATTCTCAAATAAGATTTTTTGATATATAATAATAAGTAACAGCAAGATACATCATAGTGAAACTACAGAACACCAAAGAAAAAAAGATCCTAAAAGAAGCCGGAAAGCTAGATCACCTACAAAGGAGTGGAATTAGATGGACTGCTGATTAGTTTAACCTGTGCAATATTATCCAACGGATGAGTGGTAGAGCCAGGATTCAGATCCATGTCTTCTGATTCCTATGCCTCTGTTCCTTCTAATACTCCACCAAAAATTTTCACACATTTATGTACAGAATATTTTGTGTACTGAAATAAATGTAAACCAAAAAAGCAATGGAAAGAAGAAACCCAATAAAAAGAAAAGTTAGTGTTATCTAACACACGAAAAATGTTAAATTTTTAACATTTTTCGTAACATTTTTCGTGTGTTAGATACATGTTAAAATTTACATGTATTTAGGTACAAAAGAGACAAGGGAATTAGCATTTGTTAAATTCCTAAATATGTGCCAGGAATAGTTCTGGTGCTTTAAAAAAAAACTCATTCAGTTATCATAACAACTATTTCTGAGTTGGAGTTCTTATTTCCATTTTGTGGTGGAAAAGACCAAGGCTTGGAGAGATTACATGATTTACCCGATTTCAAAAGCTAGTAAATGGTAAATTCAAATTCTGGAAAGGTGCGGCCAGTCCCACCTGACCTTTCATCTTCCCAGTAGCATTGTCAGTAAATGAATAATGTGATTTATATTACCTAAGGTGTCCCAAACAGAGCACTTTCTCTGGCAGCCTTCTGAGACCACCGTTCCCAATGTCAGGGGTTACTACCCCCAGAGACATGTCCAGGAATGTTAGTTTTTCCTTTGCACTTTTCTAGGCTTCTTTCCCACTTGGATGCTGTACAGATTCCTCCACCACATTTGATCGTCCATTTAAAGTACTATATGCTGACTATTTTCTAATGGTTCTAGGGTTTTGAATCCTTGCTATTACACTTACTAGACAAATTACTAAATCCATTTGCGCCTCAACTTCCTCATATGTAAACTGGAATAATAACACACCTTTTGAGGATTCTCAAAATGATTAGCTGAGAAAATGAAATCCATAAAGCTCTTAGTTCAGTCCCTGACACTTGGAAGTTTTCAGTAAGTGACTACTGCTGCCATTATTAGACCCTTTGCAGGTACGGAGACAGCTTTTACAGTCAGGGGGAATTCATTTTGTCTCCTAGTTTGCCTAAGAATAAGTGATCCATCCTTATTTATTCTGCTGATTGTGATTTGATATAGTCTTGGACCTAGTTATTATTAATTTTAGCATATGTTAATAAGAAAACTAATTATAAAATATCCTGTTCTGAATTTCATTTCAAGATAATGTGATATAGCAATACATGATCAAATATCTATTTTCTAAATTGAGATTTTAAAAATTCCCAAACTTCATCCCTTGAGTTGAATTCACTAGAATGAAATAAATGACGACAATGTTCACTAAGCTTCATGTTAACTGGATCAATTTGGCCAAAGACTATTTTTGCCTTTAGGATTTATTATTCTGAATTAAGTGGTTATATGGTTGAGTGATTATGTAAAAAAATAATATTATTTATACAATGATATGTGAAGAGGATTGCTATAATGCCAGCAGTTAAAAACACAGAAGCACCAAGCCCTCATGTATATAGAAAACTCGTGCTAAGGCCAAAAGAAGCAGAAGGAGAGTCAGAAGAAATATACCAAAGTGGTAAACATGTATGCTGTGCTATATGTGTCCACATAATACATACAAAATGCTAAATTGGTATAGATTTCTGAAAATAAAAATGCCTATTCTTTTTTCAAATTGTGCAAACCTGATAAGCCTACTAGACATATACGTATATATCCTTTTAACTAATCACTTTATCATTTTTTTTCCAACAAAGAAGATGATAAATGAAAGTCACCTTCTGGGTGATTAGTGGCAGTTTACTTGGAGTTTCAGTCCTTCCTCAGGACTTTTTGGCATAGTAATAACATTGCAAAGTTGCTCACATTTTTCATACCCTTCCATTTTATCTCGTGTGTGTGTGTGTGTGTGTGTGTGTGTGTGTGTGTGTCTTGTATGTGGAATATTCTTACAGCTAGTGACTTAATATGCTGATGAACACAGAGAGCTGGATTTTTTTTTTTTTTTTTTTTTGCAAACCAATATTTTGTGCCATTTGATTATTTAGGTGGTATTCAGCCTTTTCAAAGATTACTTAACTGTCATGGTATCACTAGAGAGCAAGAAAGGAAATTCTGTAGTTAGCTTAGGAGAAAAAATAACGTAAAACAATTCTTCAAGGAACCTAGCAATGCAATAAAGTATCTAGATAATATTTTAGAATATCAGAGCCTGGGGTATGCTAATGGAATCACAGGAGAAGAAAAAAGCTCCAGTTCTCACTCACATTAAAAGTGCTCTCTTTTACACAAGACACAATTCATAAAATCTTTTTATATCAGCAGGGAACTCATCTATCTGCATATACATAGAGGCAGGCGGCTGTTAACAGCATAGCATGACACTGCTGAACAGTTCAGGATGCAGTATAAGCAATATCATTCTATCATTCCCAACTGAAACAACATCAGAAAATGTAGGCAGGCTAAATAGAATTATCCAAAATGGAGCCCGTCTGAAATTCCAAGTCTCCCAGAGACAAAAGTACTTATTCACCTCTTCTTCCTTTTTATGACTGAAATTCATTTGCATCCACTGACATCCTTTAAATTATTACCCTCCTGGGAAAGTCTGCAACCCTTGTAGAACACTCATAAACATTCAGTTGTTTCTGATCAGACCTGTGTTGTTTGTAGTTCTCCTGACTCATATTTTAGTATCTTAGGAAGGAAAATTTAGTGCCAGAAATGTTTACCATCTATATTCTCTTGGTTTCTGAGACTTCCCTTGGCAATTTAAAAAATTTAGATATCCATTATACCTTTTGCTTCAAAGGTCATAATTCCAGAAGTATGACTTTTATCTGACCATTTAGAATGATAAATCTAAGAAATTTTTGTGTTCCAGAGAATGAATACACAAAATGGGAACTAGTGAGTTCCAAAGCCTCAGCTATAGAATAATTGATGACTTTCTCCAAATATTTGTTAAAATTTTAATATAATGAATGCTAGGATTTTTTTTAAGTAAACTTTTTTAGCAATAAGAATTTAGCACTTCCAAAGCAGCCACATGGTCTGTTGCCCAGGACTCCCTTAAAAATTGCTTTGCTGAGGCTGTTCAACATCTGTCAGCATTTTCTGCATAAACCATTGGCCCAAAAAAATTCTTCAGGCTGAAACTTGATATATCAGGTCTCAGCTTAGGAGTTTTTATGTGTTTTCAGGAAAATAAGTTCGGGTGTTTTCAAGTTAGTGCTAGAGGAGAAACACATTCTAATACATCATTTCAAGACACCCTTTTATTTTATACATGGGTAAAAGGAAAACAGACTTCTACCCAACTAAACTGGACAGAAAATATCTAAACAACTGTTGTGAAGTTTTCTTTACACTGTATTGCTAAACAGGATGTCTTTATTGGAACTATGTGACTACATTCTTCATAGAATGGCATACGGAACTCTGCCCAGATTTAATGCCGGAGGTCAGAATGTGCCCACCTCCTGGCAGCTGAGGATGAATGGCTTAAGTGACAAATTCCAATCCGTCAGCTTCCCAGATCATTGTACAGCCGAAGGAGACTAATACAATAAACAACGGTTTGCCAAAAGGCATCGTGATCCACTGGTGGATTGTGGTTTTACACAGCTTCAACATACATTATCCTGACGTCTAAAATTACATCTCAGAGTACAGCTGTGTGTGTAATACTGGACTTCATTCCACTGGATGATCCCGTGTAGTCCACTTATAACAGGAATGCACTTTTGAACCTAAAGCTGTCACTACAAATCTCACTGTGAGTGTTAAGAATTCATGAAGAAATTCCAATTTATTGGTTTGCAAGGATTTGCCTATGAAGGTAGATTGTATCTTAAAATTGCCATTCCATTAAAGGCTAAAAAAGTCATTTCAATGACTAAAGTTCTTATATCTTTTAGTTGACTATTTGTAAAGTGAACTTTTTTTTTTTTTCTTTTTATATGAGTGTTAACTAGAAATAGGCAAGGAATGAGCAGGACTTTAACATTCTAGTCCTCTGTGTCACAGAATTTATTTGAACTATAGAGTCCCTAAATCACTACCATAACCCTCAGGGAAAATAAAAACTCAAAAATATATAAACAAACTGTACTAAAATTGAGCTACTGAGCACCTTAGTATACTTGCTTGCCTTTAGTTAACATATTTTAAACAATAAGGGTATGTCTTTCGAGGCTGTCTGGGGTATACCTGTGGTTTTAAAAATACCAAGTGACTCACCTCCAATAGTTACAGTGGTAAGGAAAAAATTGTTACCTCTTTCCTTTGGTGATTCTGGTACACGTTTGGAAGATACAGCTCAAAATAATCCATACCCTGGGCCTCTGGCCTCCAATATACTAATGTCTGCTCTCTGGAAGACCCATATGCACTCCTGTCCTCCAAATCCTGAGTGATCCAGATCCTTTGGAGGACTTAAGTAAATAAAAATTAAGAGCAAAACAAATGGTCTTGAAAATCCTTTCCAGTAGACACAATCAAACACAACAGGGATCTGATCATTTCACTTTCCTAAATTTTCTGTTTCCCCATTTAGCACGGTGGAGGAGGACATCTGAGATAACTCTTCTTTTTCAAATCCCCACCTCAAGGCATTCTCCTCACACTTCCGCCACCACATACACCCCTGATGCTTCATCCACCAAGCAGCCATATCCACAGGCCGTAGGCACACCATCTTCTGCCCCATTTCTGCACCTTTGCATGTGTAGTTCCTCCTGCCTGCAAGATGCTCTCATTTATTCTATACCTGATGAACATCTTCCTACCCATCAAAACCCAGATCACTCTCTGATACATTCTTTCTGCATTCCATGGAATATATAGATTTGACTGTTACTGGTTTAAAATCAAATTTGTCGTCCTTTTTCACAACCGTCCTAAGGTTTATGCCAGTCTCTTCCCTGTCTCACTAATAATGAAATTAAGATTTGTAGATAGGAGATAATATGACACATATTAAAAGCACTCAGAAAGCTAAGGGTTTTTCTTCAGAGCTTTTATTCATTTTTGCATCTAATGTTGAAAACAAGTAAAAATATATACAGAAGAGCCCCTAGCTGAAATGTATTCATATGGCCCCCTGACCCAATCACAGATTCTTCTATTTCAACAGAACTTTCTTTCCCACAAATATAGGAAAATGTCCCAATTTTCCTGACTGATTTGTGCTTATTGATCACTGAACTTAGAGCTTGGAAACTTGGATTTCCATTTTGTGAACGCTCTCAATTTATTGTATGACCTTAGAAAAATTATGAAACCTTTCTGACTCTTAGCTTTTGAAAAAGCAAATAATAAGTCTACTTATATCGTGAAGTTGGCCTGAAATTCAAAACAAACTATATAAGTAAAACAACTTGAAAACTGTATGCCGGTACATTCATACAAAGTATATATTCATATTTATATGACTAGTATACAGTATTATTATCAGTATCAAAGGAAACTAAAAGTCTACAGTATATGGAGCCCAAATAAAATTTGGCCAAAAAGAATACTTAGGATGTAAACTGCTTTCAGTTTCAACTTTTGATTCCACTTACTCATGATTCACAGAGAGCTTTGTAAGAATCAGTAGTTCTCTGAAATAGGTAATAATAGTGCTAACTCGGAGGTACTTAGGACATAAAGGTATTGGGGTGTGTGTGTGTGTGTGTGTGGGAGGCAGAGAGAGAGAGAGAGAGAGAGAGAGAGACAGAGAAATAAGACATTTTTGCTAAAGAATATCTGAAGAAAAAAAAGGCCAAGGACAAAATGTTGTAGAAAAAACTGGGTTCTTGAGTTCTTGTCTCATGACCAGGAAGAGTCAGGCACGCAGACACTTTGAAGGATGAGAGGGAACAGAATTTATTGGGAGAAAAGGAAAAGTTATCAGCAAAGTGAGAGGGGTTCCTGTTAACAGGCCCCCATTTCACAGATTGAATCCTGGTTTATCACACAGGATTAGAAGAGGCCAGGCTCCTTCCCACTGCAACTAGCACCAACTTCCCGAGGCTGCAAGGCTGCAGTCCTCTCGGTGCTCAGGCCAGTGGGAGATTCTCTGGGGACTTTCCCCCTTATCTTCCTCCTGCTTCTATCACAATGAGAACTGTCAAATCTTTATTATTCTAACCTGTAATAAGTCCACAAAGACATGTGGAGTTTGATTTCTAGTATTTTTTTGTTAGACTGGCTATCTTGACTTCAAAATATCTAGGAATATTAAGGACAATGTGACAAGTGCTGTTTTAAATTCCTGACTGGGCACCCAGGAGGATGAGAAATTCCTGGGTAAGAAAATAAAAAGGGAGCTGGAAAGCAGAGGGTTGGCCTATGGTGAAGCCACAGCTGTCCTTGGGGCATTTGCTATCACTGCACACAAGAGCTTTGGATGTACTTAGACATATGGAGCTAGGAGTAAAAACTTCAGCCCGAAAAAAAATTGGGGAATTGGAACCAAGACCACTATAGTAAGTAAGCCAGGACACTTACAGACCTACACCTTCAGTGAAAATAGTGAATCAAGAAAAATCCGCTTGCCATTGAAAGGAGAAAGTGAGAAAAGTTACTTGTCTCGGCCTGCATTGTGAATGGAAGGAGAGAAAAGTCTTTGAGAATCCATTTGTATAGGTTCCTCATTCTGTTATTTGAGATTCAAATTTGTATCACTTACATGGGCAAACAGAACCAAAGCTGAGAAATTAACTTAAAGTGGACCAAAGTTGGAAGCCATCCTGGGAGCCTATAGAAACATAAATACTCTCTGGAGCGACACACCCTCAAATCAGATCTAATAGAAGCCCAGCTAAACCTGAATACACAATCCAACATTTAAAAGAACACACACACACAAAAAGCCATCATGAGTAAGTCAAGAGAATAGCTAACAGTAGAAAAGATTTTGGACTATGTTTAAAAAGTTTAAAGAAATAAAAGAGCAAATGATAAATTTGAGAAAGGAACACTTTTTTAAAGACAAGGCATATTTTTAAAATAGCCAAATAGAACTTGAAAAATGAAGTGCAGTTATTGAAATTAAAATTTTACAAATAGATTAAACAGCTGGAGAGTGACTACATCAAATAGGTTCTACACAGTGGTGTGCTGATAGATGTTTAATAAGTAGCTGTCCAGAATGGGGGAAAGCCCTGTTCTGTAGCATTTGCTAATTTCCATGGTGTGAATGCTCCCACCATTGGTAGCCAATTTTAAACTACCAATGTGACATCAGTGAACTGGGAAGAGACGTGTACAATTGGTTCTCATGAGCTGGTATAAACCAGCTCCTATACACGATTGGATATATAACTGAATAAATTACCCAGAATGCAACACAGAGAGATGGAAAGATAGGAATGTATATAGGACATGAAGGACAGGCTGTGAAGGTCTAATATATGTTTAATCATCATTCTAGAGGAGAATAGGAGAATGACTAAAATGTTTCCAGAATTGATGAAAGTCATGAATGCTAAGATCTAGGAACACCACAGATAACATCCAGACACACATTATAATGAAACTGCAGAGCACCGAAGTCGGAGATAACCATAAAAGCATCAAGAGAAAAAATATATCAACTACTAAAGAACAACAGTTCGGACTTCTTAAGAGCAAAAGTGGAAACCAGAAATAATGGAATCTTCAAAGTGCAGAGGGAAACACTGCCAGGCTAGAGCTGAATACCTAGTTAAAGGATTGTTTTAAAGTGAGGCCTAGTAAAGACACTTTTGGACAGCAAAAACAGTTTGCCATCAAAGGTAAAAGGAACGAAACAAAAAAATGTACTTTAGGAAGAAGGAAAATGATCCAGAAGGAACATGGACAAAGAAGTGGGTAAACATTTAGGTAAATCTAAGCCAATATTAAAACAATAAGAATAATAGTAATGTATGGTGATTAAAAGCCATCTGAACAGTTTTATTTTCTCACAAATACTAAACAGCTTATTGTGCACTTAATTTAATTACTCATGTAGAAGTTTTAACCATATTTTATTCATTTTTGACTTATAAAACAATCACGAAAAAACAGTATACATTGTGATATAAGATTTACTTATTTTAATCCAAGTTATACTTTGCAAACATACTGAAAATTTTACTGGGTTTTAAATTTGTAATGAAAGAGCCATAGATTCCCCAGAATTTTTTTAAAAAATGTTGTTGATCTTGCACATTCTGTTATATGATTCCAGGTCATTACTTAAGCAAGGATTTCCAATTTAGGCTGAGCTGGGAAAGACATTATTATATTAAAGTTTATGGTTGTGAAAACTTTACCCCCACAACACTGGAAGTACAGGACCTTTGTTTCTCCCTACCCACATGATGGTGACTTTTTACCACTAGGAGAATTATGTACTCACTGTGACTCACAGAAAGAGATAAGGTTACTTTATACTATCTCCCAATAAATGCAGCCAAGGATCCTTGGAGAAATTCCAGGACTGGAGCAGAGAAAGTACAAGATGAGCCTGGAATGTCTCATGATGCCAGAAAGTAAGGAAGTGCTCAAAACCTTATGGGGAACATGTGAAAAAGATACAAGAGGCAAATTACAGGAGGCTCCCAATGACTAAATCTGGGACAATTTCAGACATAAAATAACAATAGTAATGGATTACAATCCATAGAATAAAATAAGAATCCATACTTACATAAATAGACAGTTGAATGAGTAATTATATGAAGGAGAAGGGAAAGCTATTCCTCATAATTAATTAATTTAGAAGAGAAGATTGAAATTTAAAAATCACCATTCGCAAAACATCACAGTAATAGTTTCTCTTAAGAATCATCAATGGATGTTAAAATGAGTAGGTAAAAGTATGATGAGAAATAGGATATTCACATAGCCTCAAATATCACCAGCACGATATTTATTAATTTCAAAGGAGAAAAAATAGAAACTTTACAGTGGAGAAACCTGAAAGACACCATCTTAACCAAATGATCAAAGTTAACATGACTAGTAGTGAGACAGATCGACATCACATGTCTCCTGATGTAATGCACTGAGAAAGACACACCATTTTTATGGGGTGTTTTTGCTAAAAATGCACAGCCTGAAATTAATAACAAGGAAACATCAAATTCAAGGACACTGTACAAAATAACTGGTCAATATGGTACAAAATTATTAGGGTCATGAAAGATGAAAAAATACTGAGGTATTGCTCCAAATTAAAGGAGACTAAAGAGGCAAAACTAAATGTAATATATGATTGAGGATTAGATCCTGGGCCATAGTATTATAATGTCAATTTCCTTATCTTCATCATGGTTGTGTAGTTTTGTAAGATACTAACATTCGAAGAATCTGGGTGAAGGATATACAGGAATTCTTTGTATTAATTTTCAGCCTTTTAATAAGACAAATTATTTCAAGATGAAAATTATTTTACAAATCAAAGATAGTGTTATGATAGTTTCCTTAAACCTCTCCATCCTCCCATATTCTAAGAAAGGCCATTTATTAGTTACCTCCTTTCCTAGTTCTATCCACAGACATCAATGCATGGCTTCAGGAAAAGTGGGCCAAGTGCAATGCTGAAAAGGAAGGAAACAGTTTGAGTCTGAAGCACAAGGTTCCTACTGTGCTGAATCAGTGTGGTAGAGGCTATTAAAATGCCATCTTTTCCTACCTCCCACTCCTCTCCTTCCTCTGCCTTCATACCCTACATCCCAGACCGCTTTTAATCCTATTGGGAGGGTATACACAGAGAAATAAAGAGAAAATAATAATGAATGGCTGTGTTCTTTGGCACATGAATAGCAGTTTCCCTTTCAGGACTTCAAGAATAAAAAATGAGAGGCTTTAAATCTTGCTAACTTGTGCAAGAATGTGCGCGTGTGTGTATGTGTGTGTGCGTAGGTAAAAATGTAAACTACCACTATGGAAAGAACAATGCTGGCTTTTAAAATCTACTAAAGTAAAAGAAATAATTATTCCTGAATAAGGTATGTCAAATACCAGTAGGAATAAAGAAGAGCGGGTTATTTTGTTTAGAGCTGGATGAATTAGGAAAATCCCTTTTTACAGCTAACTCAGAGATGAGCTGTTGTTGCCAAGATGTGGTTTATCAAACATCTAGGCTATCTCACAGGATGTGAGTTGGTTTAGCTTTGTAAAATAGCTCTATTTTTATTTTAGCCAAATCTCTACAAGACTCTCAGTCAACTCCCTCCCCCACTAGAATGAAACAGCAACAACAGCAGCGAAACCTGACTGAAACAGCAGAGTAAATGTTGGCCAGAAGCCTGCTGTGATCCAGCCTGGCTTTTAGAAGGAGTCTCTCTGAGTTTGATTCATTGCTTCTCACAAGCCAGCTCCAGACTGCTTTTCTTGAGATAAAATAAGTTGTAGAAGTATAAAGGGATTGTTGCCACTGGTAATTTTTTTTTACTTAAGATAATAAAAAGCACACAAAATTTCCATGCTCATATTTGACTCCTTTCCGGGTCTCCCTTCCTGATTCTAACACACTGTGGAAATGGTGCAAGGAAAAAAACCACAGACAGAGTAGTCGGTGTGATTTCATACCACATGACACATTACTTGTGCTTCTTCCTGGAGCAGTCTGTTTTCTGTGAGCTGGCTTCACTCTGGGTTATTACTTGGCATGGTGAGATTTCACCTGGTTGCCCCTTCTGTGGCTCAGACGGGGCCTGGGACATCACTGAATTTACACTGAAAATCAGATGGGCATCTGAACAACTCCCATAACACACACACACACACACACACACACACACACACACCACACACTTAATCAGCATCAAGTAGTGCAGTTTCCTTTATAAGTGATGGGAGCTGCTGGCTGTTGTTGTTTTTGGCTTGAGGCCTTATAGACCAGCCAGCCGTTGTGTAAGCATGGTCTGTCTGAATTGCTTTGGGGCTGTCTTCTTAGAAGTCTTCTTGCTGTTCATTATTTTGCCAGCAAGCCATTCCTGTTACTTTTTTTTTTAGATTCCTCAATCTATGTTTTCTCTACTGCAAGATAGTAAAATGTAGAGAATCAGGGATCCCTTTAAATCTGGAAGATTTTTTTTTTTTTGGTCTTAATTTAATTTGAGATTGGCATTTAAAACCATTGCAGAACTTGTGAACTTGCTAAGTTTAAACTACAGTTTGGAGTAGGGGTTAATAACCAAGCTGTTCTTCTCATGCTGTTTTAAAAACTTCTGGTGTATATGCCTTTTTATTTTTTACTCATCATACAGTCTATTCAGAAAAATATAAAAAAGTTTTAAAAAAACATTAAGTAGCTCTTGGCAGAAGGTCAAAACCAGCATTTCAGGGAAGGTATTTAAAAGTCTTTTAAGTGTGGGCTATTTGTATAAGCAATATCTGCACGTTTCTTATGACTGGGAGGGACTATTTTCACAGTCTTTCATGGAAATATTTCTAGACAATTTTCTGCGGCTCTTTTCCCTGAGCTCATTTATTTGCTTTTGCTTCAGAACACAGCATTTTAATGAGCAGTTTTATGAGCCTAACCTGCGTTCTGCAAGCTCCACATGACTGGATTCCTGTTGCATATAACCTTTGCCCTATTTTCCATTAAAACACAAGACTTTCCTATAATCAACTGTATACTATGACCTTGGAGGAAAAAAAATGCAACAGATAGTTTAGTCTACTATTTAGTCTACTTTAGCACACTAAAATTGTTTTTAAAAAAAATAGTTGTTTCCTTATAGTTTTTAAAAGTGTATGTATTAATATTTTCATCACAAATTTATTTTGTAAGATGCCTAATTCAATATTACCATATCCCTCTGAGTAAATAACTCATTTAGCTATCTTTATAATCCACTGAGGGATGTACAAAGGCAAGATGAACCCCAAATCATTTTGGAATTATGAAAATTCAAAACAAAATAAAATGCAAAGTGTTCTGTCTCCACTTGGTCTTACATATAATAATAAGTGTCAGGAAGTTCCTTCTTATTGCAAAGCTAAATCATCATCTGATACATTTTGACTCCTCTTTGTGCTTTAATTCAAATGTAAAAAAACTATTTTTTACTTTATACATAGTATCCTACTATTTTTATATAGAATAACTTTCTCTTCTATACCCTGAGACATCCAATTTTTTTTACTTTTTCCTCCAGGTTTCACTTCCAGTATTTTAATCAGTTTTCTTAATATCTGCTAAATATTCAAGCTCTCCCTTTCATTTGAGCAGTAGAGCCTCAAGCAGAATGCTTGAGTAGAGCCCCTGCAAAGGTCTAACCAGTCCTAAGAACAATGGAGCTATTGTTGTGTAGCACACCCAGCTCCCCTCCAGATCATGCATTCCAGCCATGTTTGCCTTTGAAAACTACCCTATGGATTTAAGGTAGTCTGCGGTTGCTTGTAACACCTTGCTCTTTTTCTGCCCTGCTTACTTTAGCCAATCTGTCCTCATCTTATAATTCTGTTTACATTTTCTTCTTAGGACAAGGAAGGCACTCTTTAAAACAGAGTGCAGTAAGTTTAGGGCAAATGAAAGGAAATCTACTTCACATAGCAGGTTATAAACTTGTGGAACTCATTAGTCCCAAAAGGTGGGACTGGCAGGAAATGTAAATGAATTCAGAAATCTTTTAGCCGGATTTATGAATGAGAGCCACAAATGGCTACTAAGAAAACTGGGGCTATGCCTGACTCTTACAACAGAAGTCAGAGAGCAGCTTTGAGCTCCCACACAGGATGCCTCTTGAGACTTACTGGGGTGGCTGACCTTGGGTCTGGCCCACTGTGGGATTTCCTGAGCATCCTGTGTCCCTTCTGCACTTTTTCTCAGTTTCACTGGGTCTCAGAAAGAACCAGTAAGGCTTATCTGGGAGAGGAAACTTTCTTTTTAAAGTAGAGACTAGAAGAAAGCTTCGTAACTTCTCCTTTCCCGTTCAACCATTTGCCTACCTTAGTGCCAATTATGACTGTCAGGGAATGAGGGAATGGTGATGTCTGTCTAGTAGAAACTAGCTGAGATCCCATTTGAATGTTAAAACATAGATACTTTCTTTTACGCTAACTCAGACACTTCTTTTTCCTGGGAATTTTCAGGCCTGAGACCATAAATAGCTTTTTTATTTCATCCTGTACTCTATCCTCAGTAGAATCTTCAATCACTGAACTCCTCTGCTTTTCCCAGACCTATATCTCTTTACTGCAGTGTTCTCAAACTGGAGCACTTAAAAAATTCAAATGCTCCTGGCTTCACCCCAGACCAATTAAATCATAATCTTTGAGGGTCGAGCCCAGGTATCGATAGTCTTTAAAACCATCCCAGGTAATTCTCCCAGCAACAAAGTTGAGAGTCTTGACCTGACAAGTAGTGTCAGGTTCTCTCCTTACCCTGAGCTCCCTGCTTGGCATCTCAGTGTTGTCTGTGACATCATTCTGCAATAGCCACCTCTCCATGTTAAATGTTTATTAGTGATTATGGTGAAGTTCTCTACACAAGTCATTGATGCTAGGTCTTTATGCTTTTTCTGTCCTTCCAACCATGAATACTTAGTAAAAGAAAACTTGCTGTGAAATCTGGACCATTGCAAATACCCAACACTTATAAGACCCTGCCCTCCTTTTACTTACTTCTTTGTTGACTAGCCAATCACCTGCTCCAAAAATGATCTTCCATCACATCTGTCCCTCACTTTTACTGTAGGCAAGAATGTCACCTCGTAAGAGAATACAGAAGTCAACCAGAAGAAGCTGCCCGTTACCTTTATCTTTACCTCAGCAGAGCATTCTTCCACCATTCTCTTCTTATTCTTCCTTTAAATTGTTAAAAAGAAAAATTCCACTTTCACTTATTAAATATGATTAAGTACAAACTGTGTGTAATAATACAGGGGAGAAGACCTATTAGAAAGCAATTAACAATAATACACGAAAAGAGTATAAAGCCTTAACGATAAGAAATATTTAATAAGCTATGAGTGTCTAGGAAGGAGGGATCGTTTGGGCCAGGTCTTGAATAATGAAAAGATTTTAGCAAACAAATATCAGGCAAAAGGGCTTTCAGATTCAAAGGCGCAACATGGCTAAAGGCACCAGGTCGTGATGTGCATGGTTTGATTTGGAAATAGCAAAAGGTCTGGTATAGCTGGAATATGGCATGGAAGGTGAATCTTTCTGAATATTTCTCCTTTACGGCATACTGAATCTTATTTGTTTGTTGTTATTTCTAGTGTCTTTAGTCTTTTGCCTTCTGGCTTCTTTTTAAACTTCATATATACACGTGTCTTGCCTGGCCTAAAAGAAACATCTTTGACCCAACCCTGATATCTTGATAAACACTGTGCCATTCCCTTCATTTTTCTGCCAAACTTTCACAGTATGACTTATACTTTCTTTCAGCCCCCTTTCCACATTATCCATCTCACCCTCCTAATCCAGCTACTGGCCCCCCTTTAATCATATCCACAAACCCCCATCCCCACAGAAAAGTTCTGTTAAAGATTCTTACATCATTCAGACAAAGCCACTGGCCAGCCCTCATTCTATTTAGCCCCTCAGCAATATCTGGTGGCACTGTTAATGACTGCCTTTTTCTTGAAAGCTTTTATATAAAGTAGCCTGGGGTGTTGCATGATCTTTGAACTCTCCTCACCTTTTTTTCACTCTTTATGGTCTCCTTTGCTCACCCTTCTTCCACCTCCTTAACTGTGAATATCCATCCCCGAATACTTTCCTTCCTCTCTTTCTTGTTTCATTCCCTTATTTATTCTTTCATTCTGAAAGCATTTACTAAGTACTCACACTAGGCCAGGCACTTTGCTAAACACAAAGAAATTTTTTTTTTTTTTTTTTTTTTTTTTTGCTGTACACTCATTGCCTTTAAGAATCTTTTCTATTCTTACGGCTCCAGCTTCCAATTCTGTATGACAGATTTCTAAATCTACATTTTCTGTTGTGACTTCTGAATGCTCATTCTGTGATTCCAGTTGCCACCAGATACGTCCTTTGCATCTACAAAATTTACTAAAAAATAAATTCATTTTTTTCCCATAAAAACCAATTTCTCTGCCTCCGTTTATTTGCCCCAGTCAATGAAGTCACCATATCATTCTTCAAGGCTGGACATCTGAGCATATTATTTTACTCTTAATAGATTTTGTATCCATTTTGTCACAATTTTCAAATAATTTCTTCTTTAGAATGCCTTTATGATCTACTGTTACCTCTCCATTTTTATAGCAACCCACTTGATCCAGACTTCACACATAGTTTCTTACTAAAGACAATAATTGATCTCCCTGCTTCCAGTCTCACTCTCCTTAAATAAATTCAGCCTGCAGTTGCCATACTAATCTTCCTAAAACAATGCTTGAGCACATCCTTTCTGGTGACCTTTCAAGCCCACCACATTTCATCTCATCTCCTTAGCCTAACCCAAGTTTTCCATGATCTGACTACTCATTTTGCAATTCAGCCATATATTCTTCTACTCAACATATTTGTTACCATGCCCTCCCCAGTATTTTCCCAAACACATCAAACTAATTTCCACCTCCATTCCATTTGTTTCCCTTACCTAGATGCTTTCTAAAGGACTGCATGTCCCAATACAACCAAGCCAAATCTCACTCACTCTCTTTCCATAGCCTTGCCTGACTCCTGAAATCTCTAGAAAACTCTCCTCTCTTGAAAAGCTAATTACACTTAGAGGCTATACCATACCACTTAGTTCATATTACATGCTATCTTTATGACACATTGTTTTTGGCCTGTTGATGGGCTCCTCGCCAAATACAGGGTAAACTTCTTAGGTGCACAAAGTGTGCGGTGACTTTCCCTTTAATATCCAAAGAAACCTAGTGCATGTCTCATCATATGTTAAATGTTTAATATATAGCCTGGGTTAGTTGTAATAATTATCTATGCTTCAATAAACTGTTTTAGACCAAGATAGACTCTACAGGTACAAAAGGAACTTATGTTTACACTGTATATAAAGGAGTCATTTTCTGCTGTACAATATTAGTATCTAGTTTGCATGTCAGTTTTGAAGTAGATGCCTTTTTCTAACTCAAAAAGAGGCAGTTAGGGAGTAATTATTGAGCCACCAGATCTAAATACCAAATTATAGGAAATACAAGGAGTGGAAGAGCATATCAAATGATATGCAGGGGATGCAGTCAGCCAAATCCACACTGGGGGATTGGACAGAATCTACAGGACAAAAAATATTTTTAATAACAACAAATTGCAAGAGCAAGAAATAGAGAGATGGAGAAGTCTGAAGATTAAAATAGACATAAGAGAAATATCTACCAATCACAGTGACATGTTTTGGATCTGTATCCCCACCAAATCTCATGTCAATTGTAATCCCCAATGTAGGAGGTGGGGCCTGGTGAGTGGTGATTGGATTATGGGGATGGATTTCTCATGAATGTTTCAGCATCATCTCCCCTTCGTACTGTTAGTGACAGTGAGTGAGTTCTCATAAAATCTGATCATTTAAAACTATGTGGCACCTCCCTATTCCCTCTCTTGTTACTGTTCTTGCTACTGTGAAGTGCTTGTTTCCCCTTCACCTTCCACAATGATTGTAAATTTCTTGAAGCCTCCCCAGAAGCCTGGCAAATGCTAGTATCATGCTTTCTATACAGCCTGCAGAGTCCTGAGCCAGTTAAATCTCTTTTCTTTATAAATTACTGAGTCTCAGGTATTTCTTTATAACAACATAAGAATGAACTAATATACACAGTATATGGACTTATTTCAATTCAAACTCAAACACATAAACTTAAAAACATTTTTAAAGACAATTGGGGAAGTGTAATATGAACACTAAATATATAATAATGTTAAAAAATTATTAATATTTTAGATAATAAAAATAATATGGTGTTTATGTTTTCTAAGGGTTCTTATCTTTTAAGATTATACACTGAAATATACAGATAAAATTATGTGATGTCTAAGTTTGCCTCAAAATAGTTGAGAAGTATAGACAGAACAAGGTTTGCCATGTGGTGAATTGTTGAAGTTGAGTAACGAGAGATTAATTTGTACTGTTCTTTCTATTCTATCTACTTCTACATATATTTAAAATTTCTCAAATAAAAATATTTTTAAAGTAGTCATTGATGTTAAGAAATTCTTGTTAAATATTTCTGATGTGATAATGGCAATGTGGTTATAATTTTTGAAAAGGAATTTTTATCTTTTGGAAATACCAACTGAAATATTCATGCATGAAATGAAAATAATGTAGACATTGATGTCATTGCATTTTAAAAAGATTATAATAAAATGAGAACAAAAAAAGTTTAAATTGTCATTTAAAAATTTCTTATCCCCAGAAATACTTCCATAAACCCCAAGGTGAGAAAGCAATACTTTAGACAGTTATGTAAAGCCTATTCTGTGTTTTGCCTGTTTATACCTAAAGACTATATAGCAAGCACATCTGTGAGTTGCACATCCTGTAAATGAGCGCATAGAGAAGAGTAAAAAATAACCAAACACTGTACGTGAGAAGTCATAATCTTTAAAGATACAGGATTTGTCATAAAAGTAATGGCTTTAAAAACTGGATTATATTCCAGGTAACATCGACCTTCAACGGATATACATTCAGACATGCTAGTGCCAGATAAAGTGGCTAATGCCTGTAATCTCAGCTAGTTCAGAGGCTTAAGCAGGAGGATTGCTTGAAGACTGGAGTTTGAGACCAGCCTGGGCAACATAGCAAGACCCTGTCTCTAAAAACATTTCTTTAATTAGCTGGGCATGGTAGCATTCACCTGTAACCTACTACTTGGGAAGTTGAGGTAGGAGGATTAGTTGATCCCAGAAGTTCAAGTGAGCCATGATCACACTACTTGACTGCAGCCTGGGCAACAGGGCGAGGCCCTTTTTCTAAAAAAACTAAAAAATGAATAAATAAACATGCTAAAGTAGTCCTTGATTTAAAAAAACAAAACAAAACCAACTAAATACAAAGAAAACTCCATAGGCTTTCCCCAATATCAATTTAATTCAGAAATTTAGTGTCAGCCCACCAAAAAAACTTTTCAGTGAAATGTTGATTATTAGCAAATTTATCTGATTTCAGGGACAAGAGTCTTGTCTCTGTGATTAGAATATTCATGAGCAATCAAATGGCCAGTAAGTTAATATCAGAACCTAGCTGAATGTCTGGAAAACCTTCAAGTTAGAAAATCATTCATGGGTGCTCATTTGTGTAGCACATATACTAAAATTGGAAAGATATAGAAAAAATTAACACAGCCCCTGCACAAGAATGACATGCAAATTCAGGAAGCATTTCATATTTTTCTGAATGAGAAATTTAACAAAGAGATACATATTATAAAAAAGAACTAAACAGAAATTTTAGAGCTGGAGAATTCAATGACTGAAATAAAAAATACAATGGAAAGATTCAATAATTGACTAGATCAACCAAAAGAAAGAATTTTTAAACTTGAAGATGAGTATTTTGAAATAACCCAGTCAGAAAAAAAGAAAAACAAAGTAAAAAAGAATTAAGAATGCTTACAGGACTTATTGGGACACCACTAAGTGAGCAAATATTCACAGTATGAGAATTTCAGGAAAGGCATAGAAAACCTATTTAATGAAATAATAGCTGAAAACTATGCATGTCTTGGAAGAAATATGGATATCTAGATCCAGGAAACTCAAAAGCCCAAATACATTAAGTTCAAAGAGGTCCTCTCCAAATCATGTTATAGTCAAAGTGTCAAAAGTCAAAGACAAAGAATTCCCACAATAGCAAGAGAAAAGTGTTAAGTCACAGATAAGGGAATCCCCATTTAGCTAACATTAGATTTCTCAGCAGACACCTTATAAGCTAGGAAAGAATGGGATGATAAATTCAAAGCACTGAAAGAAAAAAAAAAAGATGTTAGCCAAGAATACTATACCCAGAAAATCTATACTTCAGAAATGAAGGGGAAATAATGTCTTTCCCAGACAAACAAAAACAGGAAATTCATCACCACTAGACCAGCATTACAAAAAATTATTAAAGAAGTCCTACACATGGAAGCAAAAAGATGATAATTCTACCATCATAAAAACATGCAAAAGTATGAAACTCACTCATAGAGCAGACAGACAAATGATTAAGGGAAAGGAATTCAATCTTATCATGTCAGGACACCACCAAACTGCAAAGATAAATCATGAGAGAGGAAAAACAGAAACAAAGGATATACAAAACAATGAGAAAATAAACAGGATGACAAGATTAAGTCCTCACCTAACAATAATAACCTTGAATGTGAGTAGATTAAATTCCCTAATTAAAAGATATAAACTGGCTGAATGGTTAAAAATGAAGACCCAACTATATGCTGCCTACAATAAACTCACTTTACCTATGAAGATACACATAGACTGAAAGTGAAGGAATGAAAATATATATTCCATACAAACAGAAACCCAAAATAAGCAGGAGTACTGATGTGTTTTGGCTGTGTCCCCACCCAAATCTCATCTTGAATTATAGTTCTTATAATTCCCACATCTTGGGAGGGACCTGGTGGAAGGTAATTGAATCATGGGGGTAGTTTCCCCTATGCTATTCTCATGAGAGTAAGTTCTTACAAGATCTGATGGTTTTATAAGGGTCTTCCCCCTTTGCTTGGCTCTCATTCTTCTTGCTGTTGCCATGTGAAGAAGGACATATTTGCTTCCTCTTCCACCTTGATTGTAAGTTTTCTGAGCCCTCCCCAGCCATGCTGAACTGGAGTCAATTAAACCACTTTTCTTTATAAATTACCCAGTCTCAAGTATGTTTTTGTTAACAGTACTTACACATATATCAGATGAAATAGACTTTAAGTCAAAAACTGTGAAGAAGAGATAGAAAGTCATTGTGTCAGTATATATAATGACATATATATATAAAATGACTTTTTTATATATGTATTTACAATTGCTATGTCCTCTTGATGATTGACCTCTCTCTATATATGTATGTGTGTCATTGTATGTATATATTATATGTGTGTGCTTATATATGTCATAATATATAATATGTGTAATTACATATAATATATGTAATTATATATGTAATTATATAATATATATTATATATAATTATATATAACATATAATATATAAATATATATTATATGTAATATATAATTATATAATGTATATATAATATAATGTATAATGTATACATTATATATGTAACAATATATTATATTAATATATAATTATAATTATATAATATATAATATATTATGACACACATATATGTTATAGATATACAATGACACACACATATATATATATAGAGAGAGAGAGAGAAAGAGGTCAATTCATCAATAAAATATAGCAATTGTATATATATATGCACCTAACAGTGGCGCACCCAGCTATATAATGCAAATATTATTAGATTTAAAGGGAGAGATAGATCTCAATACAATAATAGCTGGGGACTACAATACCCCACTGTCAGCATTGGATAGATCACCTAGGCATAAAATCAGCAAAGAAACATTGGATTCAAACTGTACTATAAATCAAATGGACCTAACAGACATTTACAGACCATTCCATGTAATAGCTACAGAATATGTGTTCTTCTCATTAGCACATGGAACATTCCCCAGGATAGATAATATGTTAGGCCACAAAACAAGTCTCAACAAATTTTTAAAAATCAAAATCATATGAAATATATTTTCTTACCACAATGGAATAAAACTAGAAATCAACATCAAGTGGAACTTTGGAAACTGAACAATTACATGTAAATTAAACAACATGCTCCAAAACAACCAAAGGGTAAATTAAGAAATTAAGAAGTACTTTAAAAATTTTCTTGAAACAAATGAAAATATAAACATATCAAATCCTATGCAATACAGCAAAAGCAGTAGTAAGAAGAAAGTTTATAGCAATAAACACCTACATCAGAAAAGTAGAAAGATTTCAAATAAACAACCTAATGATGCACTTCAGGGAACTAGAAAAGCAAGAATAAGCCAAACCCAAAATTAGAAGAAGGAAAGAAATAATAAAGATCAGAACAGAAATAGAGATTAAAACAACAATACAAAAGATCAAGGAAACAAAAAGTTGGTTTTTTGAAAAGATAAACAGAATTGGCAAATAGCTAAACTAAGAAAAAAAGAACCAAATAAATAAAATCCAAAGTGAAAAAATGAAACATTACAACTGATACCACAAAAAAGAAATATTACAGCTGATACTTCAGAAATACAAAGGATTATTGGAGTATTATGCACAATTATATACCAAAAAATTCGAAAACCTAGAAGAAATGGATACATTCCTGGGCACATACAAGCTACCAAGATTGAACCAGGAAGAAATGGAAAACTTGAACAGAACAATTCAGTAATGAAACTGAATCAGTAATAAAGTCTCCCAACAAAGAAAAGCCCAGGACCAAATGGCTTTGCTGATGAATTCTACCAAACCTTAAAAGAAGAATTAACACCAATTCTTCTCAAACTGTTTCAGAAAATGGAAGGGAATTTTTTCAAACTCATTCCATAAGGCCAGCATTACACTGATACCAAAACCAGACAAGGATGCAAGAAAATAAAGAAAACTACAGGCCAATATCCCTGATGAACACAGATGCAAAAACTCTCAACGAAATACTAGCAAACTGAATGCTACAGCACATCAAAAAGATTATACACCATAATCAAGTGGGATTTATCTCAAGGATGCAAGGATGGTTCAACATATACAAATCAATAAATGCAGTATATCACATCAACAGAATGAAGGACAGAAACTATGTAATAATCTCAATAGATACAGAAAAAACATTTTATAAAATTCAACATCACTTCATGATAAAAACTCTCAACAAATTAGAAGGAATTTAACTCAACACAATAAAGGGCTTAAATGCAAAACAACAGCTAAATGATACTAAATAAGGAAAAGTTGGAAGCTTCTTCTCTAAGAACTGGAACAAGACAATGATGTCCACTTTCTCAACTCTTATTTAACATAGTACTAGAAGTTCTAGCCAGTACTATTTGGCAAGAGAAAGAAATGTGGCTAGTTCCAATTATGATGTGCTGTAAGTGTAACATATACACTAGATTTCCAATACTTTCTACAAGAAAAGAATGCAAAATATCTTATTAATAAATTTTATTTTGATTAATTGATTACATATTGTATTAGTTTGCTAGAGATGCCATAACAAATTATCATAGACTAGGTGGGTTAAGCAAGATAAATGTATTTTTCACAATTCTAGAAGGTAGAAGTCTGAGATCAAGGTGTCGTCAGGTGGATTTCTTCTGAGACCTCTCTTCTTGGTTCATGTCATCACATGGTCTTCCCTCTGTGTGTGCCCATGTCCATTTTGCCTCTTGTTATAAGAACACCAGTTATATTGGATTGGGGCCCATCCTAATGAACCCACTTTAACTTAATTACTTGTTTTGAAACCCCATCTCTCAATATAGTCACATTTCTGTAGTACTGCTGGTTAGGGCTTCAACATGAATTTTGTGGGGGACACAACTCAACTCATAATACCTGTCAAAATAATAATATTTTGGACCTATTTGGTTAAAAAAGGCAGTATTAAGGTAAATTTCAACACTTCATTGTTACTTTTTAAAATATGGCTACTAGAAATGTGGCTTGCATTATATTTCAATTGGACAGTACTGGATTTTATTTATTTGGGACACCAAAACACTGTATCATCACCTGCTGAAAAAATAAGAAAAAGTTCTCATTTTAAATAACTTGCCATTTTCTACTATATTTCCCTTTTAGTACTAAGTTTTATTTTGGTGTTGCTAATAAGCAAAAGCAGTGAGATGGTATATAAAGAAGATGAAATGTGCACAAAGAAAATTAGACTGGAGTACTATTTGGATCTTACTACCTTTATGATCTCAGGCATAGCCCTTACCCTTTCTTTAATTTCTTCTTTCTACAAAAGAGAGGATAACAGCTGACATTTGTTGAGTGATTATTTTGTGCCAGGTACTCTTCTGAATTTCTACACTAGTAATTTATTTAATCCATACAACAACCCTTTGAATATTTTAGGTAGTAGTATTACTCTATTTGAGAGAAAACTGAAGCACACAGAGATTAATTAACCTGCTCAAGACTCCAGAGTTTAGTAAGTGGTAGAAGCAACTGGTCTAACTCCATACCACATCATTTATTTCCCCCTGTACTTGTGTCTCAAAAGATTGTTGTGAGGATCTACTGAGATGGTATATGTGAAGGCATTTGAAAACTGATGACTGTTAATTATTTTCTTTGTCTGCCTTCCTAGGAACATTTCAGATAAAGCTATTATTTTTCTCTTTTGACCAGGAAATCTATATATCTTTCTTGACAGCCTGGTAATTTCAGAACGAATACAAGTGTTTGTATCTGTGGGTTTGACACACTACTGAATCACAGAGTCTCTGGAATAATTCTCAAAGCCATCACTTTCAGCCCACTTTCTCATTCATTAATGCTCTATTCTTTTTCTAGCATGTCTAGAATTCTCTTGAATTCTTGCAGAGAATTGGTGCTCCTTTAATACCTGCTATTTCAGAATAGCTTTTACTTAAATATGCTTTCCTTTTCTCCCAGTTGCAAAATGTCAGGGCTGACAGCTGAAAGGGCTTCTGAAGATTGTCAGTGTTCTCATATTCAGATAGGTAGCAAAGGATCTGACACATTTGGTATAATAAACCCACAAACGTTCATTAGTAAGATTGTAGCCTGATTTATTTCTCTGATTTAGAAAACACTCCTAAAGAAGGAGAGTTTGTCTGCAAGGAACCTTCTGAATTCTTTTTTTAATTCAAGCTCGTATTTATAAATTTTGTAAACTCAGATGTCGCTTATGTCATTTACATCATTTATCTCAAATAATAAAAATGATTCACTTTTTTTGAGCACTACTATATGTCTGACACTGTGGTAAGTGCCATTTCTGTATTCTCATTTGGTGATATCACATCTGCTCTGCCCTATAAAATGTATAATGTGTGTATATTACCTTCACTTATAAGCACAGAAATTAAGGCTTAGAGAGGTTGAGTAACTTCTTAACTAACTTCACTAAAGTCACAAAGCTAATTAGTGACAGAGTCAAGATATAAATATAGGTCATCTAATTCCATAGTTCATACTCTTGATCACTATTCCACATTTCCCTCAAACCAAAGTGGATTGAGCATTTAGGGTATTCTCTCTAAGTCAGGTGGATATTTTTAAAACTTGTATTTGATGAATGCTGCAAATAGGTGTATGATCCAGTTTTTCTTATAGCTTCTGTGATTTGGTAATTCTCCTACAGATGGTAGAATATGGTATTCACAATAATATGAAAAATATAATTAAATTTGACAAGAATTATATTAAAATAGCAAGATTTACCATCCAGAATTATTTCATTTGTTTTTAATTCCTCTTTTATCTTAATCAAACATACCACCTTGATGTTATCTGAAGCTATCTTATATGCTACTTTAAGCTGTATGCATTCATTTATGAAACCTCTAAAACTATGTATCATGCCCTTTCTATTTTATGTATATTGCCAGGTAGTTTATAAGTGATTAAAGAATATTGCTAGGAATTATATTAAATTAGATAGATAATGTTACCATATCACTTTTGATTCATTTGGCCCCCAATGTAGTATGAAATCTTATAATTAATTTTTTTTTTTTTTTTTGGAGACAGAGTCTTGCTTTGTCACCCAGGCTGAAGTGCAGGATGTGATCTAGGCTTACTGCAATCTCTGCCTCCCAGGCTCAAGTGATCCTCCTACCTCTGCCATCTGAATATCTGGAACTATAGGCATGCACCAGTATGCCTGACTAATTTTTAAATTTTTTGTAGAGACCAGGTTACATCATATTGCCCAGGCTGGTCTCAAATTAATGAGCTCAAGTGATCTACTCACCTTGGCTTCCCAAAATGTTACGATTACAGGCATAAGCCACCACGCCCAGCCTGTGATGAGATTTTTAGGAAACACCTTTTTATCAAATAGTTCATTTAACTAAAACGCCTTTAATTCAGAAGGCATTATATCTATTCTAAAAGTGTTTATATGGATTAAGTAGACGTAAACAATTGGTAGAGGAAAAAACATAGTACTCACTAACAATAGTATTTGTAGAAATTTTGAAGCCATGGTTAAAAAAAAAGAGAAATTTGAGGGAAAATGTAAATACATGCAGTAATAATGCTTTCTTAGCAAATTTCACATCTTTGATCTACTGTCACCTTATTGCTTTGTAAAGAAACATCTTGATCCCAGTCGTAAAAGTTACTTAGACTTACAAACTCATTAATGTTTACTAGTAGTTGCAATCTGATTTCTTTAAAAATAGTCTAAGGAAAAAAGCTTTTAAAAACCAACATCAGCTTTATCTCTTATACCTCACGTAATACTTACAAACCTTATTAATAAAGCACTCAAGACAATCTGATACACTACAAAATTTAAAATAATACAGAATTGTTTCAAATAATAATTGCATCCTTCTATAAAATTTGCTTAGAATAGTTTTAATTTTTATTATAAATGCAGCCATAGTTGTTGATCTTTAAGCAATCTTGGCTCTCTTAGTTTTTGCCACTTTATAAGAAGTAGACAAATCTGATAGCCAATGTAAATATCAGAATTAGGGTGAAGCAAAGATAGTTTTGTGTTTTTGTACTTTACATCCTCCAGATTGTCAAACAGGCAACATACACACACACTCAATTTCAGAAGAATGAGAGAGAGAAGTAACAAAAGAAAAAAACCTGCAGACCCAATGATTACTACTCCAAGAATATAGATCTTTGTTTAAGCAATCTTCCTCTGAATGTCAGTAGTTGCAGAAGTCTCAGTATATTTTTATCATCTTCATAAAGTTATTTTTCTGTAAACTAAAGATTTGCCTAAATTGAGATAAGCTCCTTTAAATTTTAATTTACTTCTTAATTGGTTATGAGTATTTACAGTGACAGAAGTAGTTCTGGTTTTGGCAACTTTGGAAGTAGCTCCCCAACTTTGGGACATGTACGTGTTGTCTGTATGATGACTCAGCTGTGGTCTGGTGCTATTATCACTTACGTTCTATCTTTGAATATTGGAAACAAGAAATTTGCAACAGCCCAACCTAGCAAATTTCTTCTGATTTTGCTTTCATCTTTCCTTTTAACAAAAATTAACTTAAATTTCCTAAAACAGTCTTCAGGTCTTTTTTTTTATCTTGATCATCTACGAAGGCTCTTGGGCCCTGGGAATGTCTGAGAAGGTGCACTCAGTAATTCATGTGTAGGAATAGTTGAAAAAGTTATCTTCAGGCCTTCTGGGAGTTCTGTAGTTGGATGTAGGTGACAGCTTTATCAACTACAGTATTCAGTGAACCTCAGGGAAGTTTAAAACCCCTGATGATAGCTGCTCTTTTAATGGCTTCATTTTTCTTCTGTACTCCAGAAAGAAATGATTCTATTCACAGAATTTTACAGTTGTATGTGGTTTTTTTGGTTGCTTTAATGCATTGCATTATTTTTTACTAAGAAGTTTTTACATGTGAAGCAAGTATAATTGTATTTAAATTGAACTTTGATTTTCTGCCTCATAATATAAAGAAAAGGGCGCCGGGCGCAGTGGCTCACGCCTGTAATCCCAGCACTTTGGGAGGCCGAGGCGGGCGGATCACAAGGTCAGGAGATCGAGACCATCCTGGCTAACACAGTGAAACCCCGTCTCTACTAAAAATACAAAAAAAAAAAAAAAAAAAACTAGCCGGGCGAGGTGGCGGCGCCTGTAGTCCCAGTTACTCAAGAGGCTGAGGCAGGAGAATGGCGTGATCCCGGGAGGCGGAGCTTGCAGTGAGCCGAGATCGCGCCACTGCACTCCAGCCTGGGCGACAGAGCGAGACTCCGTCTCAAAAAAAAAAAAAAAAAAATATATATATATATATATATATATATAGAAAAGGTAAATAAGATCAACTGCATACCTATGCTACTATTTTGCTATATAGTTTATTATGACTGCCCATGCTGCTTTCATATTAGTTGAATTTTATTGCCCTTGCTTTCTCCAGGACTTTATTAACTTTGATATAGTGTATCTATACTCATCCATGTAAATGATTTTGAAGAACAAAACAATTGAGAGATTTTTGCTTCACAATATCTGTGATTTTTGTTTCATACCTTTGTCCATGTTTCAATCTTTGTAACCAGACATAGTTCTTTATTGCATAGATCTTATAATCCCTTAACACCCTGATGCTAAAATGAATGAGCTTTAAAAATGCCTGTTAAACAGATAGTATAAAGGATAAAATAATTTAAAATTTCTTTACAGTTACAAGTTTTTAGGTGATGAAAGTAGAATTCCTAAAATATAAATTACTCTTGTGTCATTTCCCCCCTAATCTTTAGGTGTTATCTTCTTACAAATGAAACTACTGGGGGTTTTCTTGTGGTTATAGTATTTCACTATTTGAGTATGTAAACATTATGATGATGGTGTTACAGAATTAACAGCAGCAAAGGAATCACTCTCAGTCAAAAAGAGCCTTCATCACGATCGACAGTACAATTGTTTTATATCTATAAGGCATTTCTCATAGGACTATATTTAGTCATCCCAGTAGCTTTTGGAAACACATGTTTTATCTCACAGTATTTGTAGATCACTTTTTGTGGTGGGGTAAGTATCAACACTATCTTAACCATACCCTTCCAGCCTCATCAAATTCGAAGTGAATGATTGGCAGTGGAGAGAGGTTTTCAGTGAAACCATTCTTGATAATGTAGGGCTGGAAAAATTCAAAGATACGTTACCATGGAAACAGTGTTTTCCTAGTGATGACCTGATTTGCTAAGAAAAAGTCTTCAAGGAAGTCTATGACATGATTAAATAAGAGATTTAAGGAAAGGGAAAAGACAAAAACAAAACACCTGAAAGACATTCCAGTCAAGCCCAGTGCTTCTATAATAGACGCCCTAAGGTATGGTGAGAATTATTTCTGATTCAACACTTTCATTCCCTCACCTGTTAAAGTAGTAAACCTTTAAAAGAAAGCTTTTAAATTAAAATTTTCAGCTACTTGGGAGGCTGCGGTAGGACCATTGTTTAAAGCCAGGAATTTGAGATGAGCTTGGGAAACATACAAAACCCCATCTCTAAAAAAAAAAGCAAAATTAGCTGGGCATGGCATGTAGTTACAGTTATGTGGGAGGATCCCTTGAGTTCAGGGGTTCGAGGCTGCAGTCAGCTATGATCACGCCACTGCACTTCAGCCTGGATGACAGAACAAGACTCTGTCTCTAAAAAAAAAAAAAATAGTAGTGATAAAAGTATGTTTTAAATAATGTAAAACTTTATATAACAGCCTGTTTCTTAAATACTATGTGAATAATTTAGTGAGAAAGAAAGTTATGGTAATTTTTATAAATGTCTTCACATTTACAATGCTGGTGTTTTTATTGGTTAAATTGAATTAGATTTCTCAATAGCTATTTTTAAAAACTGCAATAGGAAAGCCTGTCTATTGTATTTTTTAGAAACAAGCTGGTTTCTACAATATTATTCACGTTTTGTAAACAGCATCATTGAACCTGCACATAAAAGGTTAAATGTTTGCAGACCATTCTTTTTTGCCTCAAAGATCAGAGACAAATTACTATTTTTATTTTACATTCCCTTGATGAGGATAATGATAAACAGCTGTCACTTCAGTGCTTCAACTGCAAAGAACCTTATTGCAATCCTATAATTTAAACAAAGAAAAAATATAGTCATACACAATATACATACGGAAAAGAGCACAATGGAGAATTTGGTTAGAACTGGGGTTAGAGAAAAGGGAGTGTTTGCTCTCTGCAATTACTCACGTAAAAGAAAAATTCTATTCATATGCATTTTTCCCATTCATCTTAGACATTGGTAGAAGAGGCAGTTTACTGTTTCTTTCTTTCTTTCTAAAATGAGGAAAGAAATCAAATTTGCATTCTGAACTCTGTGACTCCCCATCATGTCCACTGTATTATCAGAATTGTTAAGATTTGCATGTCACTACATGTCTGCAAGTATTTCTAAAAGCTAAGAAGAATTTCAAATTGTTTTACTGATTATTTACTAAAGCCTCTAATTTTTTTTAATGCTAAGAATTAAACCAGAGTTCTCTATTCACTCTGACACTTTGTTTTCTAATTGCATCTGGTTTCAAAAAGTGAAAGTCAGTGGCTTTTGCTTATTTTGATATGCAAAAAAGTGAAGCATGGCTAAATGTTAAGAAAGCTGTAAAATGGGGAAATTTAGTGTTTCTATATGAAAATGTGGATGGTAATATAATTTTCTTGGTGTTTCATATTCCTAGAGATGAATTTAACATGTTATTTATTCTGCTTTTCTCCTTTGACTCAATCATTTATTTTTTATAAATATCAGTACTTTAAGGAATTTTTCTAGAAACTCTATGTTCTGGTTTCTTAATACCTAAGGAAAAAATTGACTTAAAAGAATATTTATCTAACATTTATTGAACAAATTTCAGTTCTCAGAGCTTGAATATATTCTTATATGGGTTGGCTGTGGTACAGATCTACATAAAGTACATAGCACAGTACCTGGAATACAATATTTGCTCAATAAATGTTCCTGGGAAGTGGTAATAGGTTTATGCTGAAATGCCATTACCTGCGACTGCTAAACACAATGGCAAAATCTAAAATCCAAGAATGTTTTAGATCAGAGAGACAAATGGAATCATGTTATATTCCTAATGGAGGCTTATATTTCTTTATATAGAAGATGTTTTCTTCAGAAAGCTGTAGGTCATCGTCTGTTCTCATTTATATATACATATATATATATATATATACATATATATATATATATATATACATATATATATATATATATTTATTTCGTAATCACTTTATCATCCTCATTATCATCAAGCTGTAGTAACTCCTAACTCCTCAACTTGGAATTTCTCTGGTCTGTGGTTTCTTACAAGTAGGCTTTCCTGGAGGCCCTAAAATGCACTGGAGCCTCAGAAATGTCCTCATACTGTTGTCCCAAATCATGAGGTCATGCTCTCAGGACTGGGAAATGAGTTGAGCATGCATTATTTTAATGTGTTTTTTAGAACAATAGATATTTCTGAATGAGAGAAGCCTATATAAATGATTAGAACCAATTCTATCATTATTGTTGGTTTTGTGGCCCATCAATATGCTTTTCACACAAGCATATTGATTCAAAGGAAAGGCTTGTCATTTAATATCCAGTTAAGTTATTTAGCACAGTGCTATGCCTAGAACTGATTGGATGATTGAAAACCTGGAAGATCAAAGTATGTACATTTCCAAAGAAAAGTACTTCATGTCTACATGGAAGCAATAAATTATTTCCCCATTTTACATTCATAATTAAATCTTTCCAAATGCTAGAAAGTAGCCAGACCACTAGCAATAATACCTGTGTCATGTTCTGGGGCTTAGATGGTTCAAGCTGACTTGAAATGGAGACCATTTGTTCTAAATTGATTTCAATGCCAAGCCAATAGGTCAGCCCTTAATGATGAAGATGCCATTCCAGCTCAGCCTCTGGTGGATAAGCCAACATTAATTAAGTCAAGTCTCATAGTATAGAAAACAGATGCTTTTCTCATGTTGCACAAATAAATTCTTTGTGTATAGATGTGTTCTGTTTTATTCAAAGAATAACAAGTTGGAAGTTATAATTGTAAGTTTTTCACAATGGAGCCAGTCTTTAGTAGTGATGACAGAAGCATGAACTTACATAACAAATTCCAGCAAGTGCATGGAAGAATAAATTATCTTCTATATCTCTTATTTTGGCTTCAGGCCAGCCCGACAAAACTTAGCTTTGAATGTGGGCGGATCCAAATGCTGATCCATCGCAGAGCAGACCTAGAAGTGCCAGAACAATGCCAAGGTTATTTCTAATCTATAGAATCCCTGGAGACTCCTCTCAGAGGTTTACATTTGCATCGTATGTTTGGATTCAATTCTTTGGCCAGCTTGCAAATGGCTTAAGATTAGATTGTTCTCTGGAGGTATGTTGTTAGGTACACTGTTTATTTGGTTATTCATCTCAACATTCATTCAGAATTAGAATACTTACTTGCTTTCCCTAGAATGTGGCAGGCTAAAAATTGAGTAATAACTGCAGGTTCCCCCATCTCCTTTCAGAACCAGTGGATGCATAATAAGAAAAATGTTACCATCTACTGATGTAAACTCCAAATATGCTAATCAGAAGTTGATCATCTGATAACATCTGACATTTTATTTTCTTCTGAATGAATACGAGATAATCCATGGTTTGTTTCTTTTCTTTTAGGCTGAAAATGATGAGAATGGCCAAGCAGAAAACTTTTCCATGGACCCACAATTGGAGAGGCAAGTGGAGACCATTCGCAACCTCGTAGACTCCTACATGTCCATTATCAACAAATGTATCCGAGATCTAATTCCAAAAACAATAATGCACCTTATGATCAATAACGTAAGTGATTATAAACTACCTCCATTTAACTTCTAACCCATCTGAGTGTGGAAGTTGCATATATTATCTTCAGTTTCTTTGTGTATTTTCTGGATAGTTGAAATACTATTACCCAGATTCATCATTTTCCTTTACACGTGATATGTGACTGACCAATGAAAGAGAACTTAGGGAAGAAAACTTAAAACTTCTAGCTATAGGACTGAGGTATTCCCCATTGGCTGTCTTCTAGAAGAGTATGAGTTTGCTCACAGTAAAGCAGAACAAAAACACCATAATCCTGGGCATCATGTAAATTAATTGCAAAACCAGCAATGAAACCAGATGCCCTGGCTCCTAGACTTCGAGATTAAAGGCAAAGGATATATTTGTTCCTGTGCCTCTGCGTGTGCATGCATGTGCACACACATGTATAAAATATGTTAATATGATTATTTTCAGCTTCTAAAATTATGGAATGCTATTTTAACCTGGGAAAGGGGTTCTTGCTTTATGCCCTTGGATTAAAAAGTCAGAGAATTTTACTTTTCTAAGGTAAGATGCTATAACCTCAAATCTGAAAGTATCCTGCTTGACTAGCCATCAATGGGTCTAAATAACCTTTTCAAGGTTATTTATGGTAGTCAAAGTATGATACTTAAATTATGTTTGATTTAGTTCTTTTGGTAGTTAACTTTTTACAGTACAAATAATACCACAAGTTATTTGAGAAATAGTCTTTTAGATAAGATAGGTTATAATGAGGTGTTTTATAGGGGGCTTTTCTGAATCTTGACAAGTGAGACACCAATAATTTTATTCCTAGTTATCTTCTAAGGACATCTTTTTATGTAATCCAATGATAAATCATGAGCATTGCTTGTAAGAAATTAAAATTGATGGCAAAGTAGTAAACAGAGCCCCAAAGTAGAATTTAGGAGAAACCTGGGTTCTAAACCTAGTTCTGCTACAAGCTCTGTTGACCTAAGGTGAGTCTCTTTCATGTGTCTGTTTCCACCATATGTAAAATACTAATTGTAGTAAGTGTATCTGACTTAGGGATTTGTTCCAGAAGATGGTACATATGAAAGTACTGTGAAAAATATAATTGTAAGAAAGTAATATGACTGCCTATTTAAGAACTGTAAATACCCTTATTTATATTTCTTGGTTCATTTCAAAATTTTATTTCTAAATACGACAGTCCATTCATTGTCCATGATCTCTGCATTCCTTGACTGTAAGAAACGCCAAGCATTCATGTGAACAATCTTATTTTTAACACTATTTTCATACACATGTTTATTCAAACAAGGTTAGCTGAATGCTTTGAAGAATCAGCAACAGGTAAGCAATAAATTAGAAATGTGCAAACTATGAAGCTTGACCAATGGCTTACTGTGTAACCTGAAGCAAATCATTTTGCCCCTTTGAGTTGAAATCAGTCTCTTCTAAAACTACATTGAGATACCTCAGAGAAGCATCAGAGATTATAATAAAAGTGACTGTAAGACATTTAGAAAGATATAAAGTATTAAACAAATAGTCTGTGTATTTTTAAAAGTACCTTCTTCATTTACTTAAATGAATTCAGGTTGTTTTGCTGTGGTATATCCAGGCACTTGCTTATTTAAACATTTTCCTGATTAAGGATCATTTATCTTTTCACTGTTTCACCGAGAGTCATTAGTGCTGCCATCAGTTCAAACAGTGCTTTGCTCTGCACTATATTAAATCATCAGCACAGGAAATAGCACTTCCTGCCTATAGCTATGAGGAGTAGATTGACACGAATTAGCTAAAAGGAAAAAAAAAAAAAAACCCTTTTGCAAATCTATCCTACTTTCACCTTCTCAAGAAAAACATACACACACACACACACACACACAAAGAAAGAAAGAAAGAAATGCAGGGGTAGTTTCCCTCACTCTTCACTGGTGTGTTTTCTTGTTTAATCAAATGACTAAACCTCCACCTACAGGATATTATCCTCAGAGGTAAAGTTCTGATAGTTGTCTTGAGAGAGACCTCACATAAGAGTCGTGAGAAAGGAGACTTCAATTAAGATCTGATCTCCAAGGTCAAATCTTGAAGCAAAAACTAATAGGAATGTGGAGAAGGCGAAAGTATCATGCAGTGCTGAATTCTTATGAAATTGTGGCTATCTTTGTTTGAAATTTAACTTTTTGTATCTACCAGAAATTAGTTTTACATATCTAGAATGACTGCTTTTCTTGGGTATTATTTTATGTGCTTTTTAAACTTATATATAAAAAGGTATAGTTTTACATATAATACATATATTTTAAAATTATATATGTATAATTCTATATATGAAAAATATATATCTCTTTTATTAATGTAGTCATATTCTCATGGCATCTTATTGTACAGAATGCCCAAGCCTATTTTCTTCATTCCATATGTGACCTGTTGAGTCCATGGAAACTGAAACAGTGAACACCCAGCGCTGTGCCATCTAGATTTTTTAATTTGATTCAAAGCGAAGAGACCTTCAAATGAAAGAACTAATAATAAAATCACAGCTAGAAAACTAGTCTTTTCACTCCTAATTCTAAATTTCATTCACTTAACCCTGCTGCATCTTTAAATGAGTGTGGATCAAAAAGTTAATGCCTAAAACAGGGTCCTCTATTTCTTCCTGGTCTATCAAAAGCGGTGTTCTGGCCTTTCCTCTTTGAAATGGGAACGAAAAAGAATATGTTTCGGCCTTCTGAAAAAGAATATGTTTCAGCCAACGTTCATAAAGTTCAGAATTTGGTGGGCAGTTTCCTTTGAAAGTTTACATTAAGTGTTCTGCCACTCAAGTCTCCATATGGAATTGTTTAAGAAGTTTAAAGCCTAGCAATAAATGCCTTGCCTCAGACATACTGTAAGCCTTTGTCTATTGAAATGCAGCAGCTGTTTCGTTACTTAAACATACCAGGTAACAGCAGCACAAAGAAATAGCAAGTTTATGACAGACGGTTGTTCTGGACAGGCTACAGTCAAAGCGGCAGAGTTTTGCTCAGGACTTTAAAGCTAACACACACATAACACCCCATGGTAAGCCCATTTGGATGGCCTCTTCTCTGTAGCTCACCCTACCAGAAGTTCTCCATCAAAGAATGAAGTGCATCCAGCTTGATTCTAAAAATGTGTTTGGTGTGGCAAAGTGGCACATAATTCTGTTTGAACCTGTCAGCCAACCACATGTTGGATATCCCTTATTTTCCATAGCTTATAAATGAAGAAATTGAGGTTCTGAGATGTTGACTTGCCCAAGATCACACAGCTGGGGGTGGCAGAGTCAAGACTGAAATCCAGGTCTTCTCACTCATAGTCTGATGTTCTCACCATTTGATCATTGGATAACGCATGTGACAGGATTAGGAAACTCTAAGTCAGTCCTCTCCAACTAGAGGACTCCTACCCCCACAGGGTATGCATGAGTTATTTTCCCAGAGGGTTAATTTTACTGAAATATTTAATTGGGATTTGTTTGAAGATGAGAAACAATGTTTTAAATCTTTCTCATATTTAGACAAACCCAGATAATACAAACGAGAATGTAAACGTTCTTAGGAATTTTTCAAAAAACCAAATTTGAAACATAGAGCCATTTCACACTGGAGTGTGTGCTGCAGCCTGCGTCCCTGGACCCCTCTGGAGGTCCACATTTACTTTCCTTGGCCATTGGCATTTTGGTGGAAAATTAGTAACATGTGCCCTACTTTCAAAACTTGCTGTAACTTTAATGCATATGAAGTAAAGTGTTATTTTAAATGTTCATTATTTTAGGGGAAAGTATGTCTTAAATACCAGAGCTTTATCCTGGCACTTAAAGCACTGATTTGTTGCCACCGGTCAGGAATTCAGCATAGTGCTCAAGAGAAAGATCACGACTAGGACTCCATAAGCCCCGCTCTCCTCTCCCCTGCCCCCACCTCCCATCGTCACTCCCTGCCAAGGCTAACACTATTCTCTTTCTTAAATTATAGATTAGTTTTACCTGTTTTTGCACTTGGTAATAATATACTATATGCCTTTTGTGTCTAACTTCTTTTGCTTAACATTACGTTTGTGAGTCAAAGGATGTTATTCTTTTGCTTAACATTACGTTTGTGAGTCAAAGCACTTTTTAAAGCAGGAAAACTTCCTTGGTCTTTAGCAGAATTAAATCCCTGGGAAAAGGAAAGGAGGACTAAGTAGATATGAGAGAACTGTGAGATCTCAAACAATCACAAAATTCTAACCAAGCCCCCTCCCCAAAACTAAACAAAATTAAACTTCTCAGTTACATTTTAATACATGTTTTATGTGAATGAGAGGTATCACTGTGTTGCATACTGTGACCCTCCAATTCTAGAAACAAAGAGATTTTAAGGAAATGGTCTCCTTGGTAACTGACCTGTAGGAAACTATAGGAAAACCCTAGAAATGTCTCTTCTATTTGTGAAGGATTTAAAATGGTTTCAGTCACAGCAAAGAAGGTTTAAGATCCAAATACATTATGGGTTGCTAGAGAAGGGTTAAAGTAAGAGAGGAAAACATGTGGAACATTTTTAATGACCTCACATTCCTTTACACTGAGCAGAGCGACATGGTGCAGTAATGCCTGTTTATCTAGCCTAGAGTTTGAGCTGGAATGAGGTTTCATGTGTGAGAACTTTTACAAACCATACAGAGATGTATAGGTTATAAGGTGTTATAATTAAAAACATAAATATTATTTCAAATCTCGAATTTAAGTATAATCACTTTGTTATGTTCGGTGAAGTATTTTGTAAATGCTATCATCTAAAAGGGATTCACTTGGCCCCTAACTGTCATGCAGAATTCTTGATTTAAATATTTGTACCACTGGCATACAGACTTCTCAGAAAGTCCCTGAAGTGTCTGGAAACTCCCGGAAGTCCCCCTACCTTCATTCCAGACTCCAATTTTAGTGTCACAAAGTTAGGTTAGCAGAAGGAGATAAGAGTCTCTCTAAAATTTTGCTTAAATGCAAAATAAAATGTTAACTTATATGCTGTATTTAGCTGTCGCTTGATACCTGTACTATTGCAACAGCTATCTATGGTTCTCATGTCTCGATGTACCTAATGCCAATTTAGCCTATAGACAGTAAAAATCACAGCATTTTTTGGAAGGGGTACTAACTGTCTGCTAGGCATCATGCTAGACAACTTATATTCATTCTTTCCCTTAATCCTCACAACAGTTGAGGTAGCTCTACCCTTATCCCTGTTTTACAGATGAGGAACCTGAGATTCAAACAGTTTGCATTATTTGCCCGAGAACAGTAAGTGTTAGAACTAGAACTTAAATCCACAGCCTGTGCTCTGAATCCACTGTATTGCATAGCAGGCAAGTTCCAGTGTGTTATAATTGATGTGGAAGATTCAAGGCACATCTTTGGTCAGAATGCTGAAACAGACCCTTATTTTTCTTCATGGTTTGACAGTTGATTCTTAATTCAGCTCTGCTTTAAATCTATTCTTGGAAGAATCTTCTTTTAAATTGTATTTAATAGATTCTAAGTGATATTCCAGTAATACGTAAAGTTTCTAAAGAGTTTAACCCAACCAATGGTCAATGCCAGGAAAATTGTCTGGTTTTGAGTTTTGAATTGCACCATGCATCCAAGTGCATATACACACCCAACAATGGGAGATTTGTGCAAATATCCATGATTCCCTGCATACCTGCAAGTACATTTAGAAGTGAATGCATCTTTAAGGAAGGGAATGAAATATTCCTAAAGCCAAATTTGCTGCCTTCCCTCTAAAGCTGACTTTCTTTTCTGATGTTTGATTTTCTATTCTCCCACTCACCCAAATGTCAATGCTTGAGGTGTCTTTGATTGTTCCTTTCTTCCTTACCCTTCACATCCCAACAGCACCAAGTCCAGTTCATTATTTCCTTATAATGTCATTATATGTATCCATTTTTTATACTACTGCATTATTACTAAATGAAACCTTTAAAATCTTATGAATGATCTACAATAGCCTTCTAACAGATTTATTTATTTTCACTACCACCCTTCCAAATTCTTTTTCAATGTTAGCCAGATTAATTTTCCTAAAACTCTCTTTTATTGTTTCACTTACTTGCTTAAAAGCTTTCGATGGCCCCTCATTGCCAAGTGAATAAAGTTCAAACACTTTTCCTTGGCATTCAAGGCCTTCACATCTGCCCCAGGATTCCTGGCCAAACTTACCTTCCACAATTATCGTGCATAAACCTCTACTCCACCAGAGAGTTTCCTAAATACATCTTGTGTATTAGATTACTTCACCTTTGAATCACTCTTGATTTATAAAATATGTACAGAAAACACTTTATTTCACCACAATAAACCTTTGCTTTAGCTGAATTTTTTGATTAGTAGAATTATTTACATGTTTTGATGCCTTTAAAACATAATGAAGCTATGTGTTTTAGGTTCTTGTCATCTCTGAATTACAAATTTAACCATATCCTAGAAATTTTGAGCATCTGACAGCTATTCTGTTATCTGCCTGATTTTTGACAATTAAATATATGTTTGCCTTTGACCTTTCTTAAAGATATTCATGAGTCTAGATAAGAGTTAGCTTTCTCATGTAACAGAGAAACTGAAAAATTCAAACTGGTTTATTTTTACTAGGCTTAAGTTAATTGCTGCACCACTGTAAAATAATGATGCTTAAACAAAAATTTACTTTTCTAAGCACTCAATCACAGTGAGATAATGCGGTAAGGGAACGGGCACTGGACTTCAAGTCAGAAGATTCTGGATTCAACTGAATGCTGTGTGACCTAGCGCAAGATACTTAAATTCTCAGAACTTGTTTCTGTATCTATAAAACTGAAATACTAATACATGTTTCCTCAGTGTGTGATGAGAATTGTCATATAACTTGTGAAGCCACTTGGTATATACCATACTTCATCGATTCTCACATTCACTTCTGTTTATTTAATATTTCTGAAATGAAAGTGCATCTTACACTCAATGGCATCTTGACATCCTGTCATAGTTTGATTGGTGGTATTTTTGTTTTTTGTTTTTTTTTTGTCTTAATAGCACATACGATAGAAGTGTTTCTTAAAATCACTGGTGTCTTAGAGTTGATGAGATACAGTGGCCGGCGCTCCCACCCTCAGTGTTGTGCACCATATTCATCCTCTCCATTTTCATCCTGCAACAAAATGCCCCTCCCCTGAGACTCCCACACAGTGTTCACACTTTAGTTTGTTTTTATATATTAGCTAACTATGTAACCTCATGTCAGTCCTCATCACTGTTAACTAACTTGTATTGTAAACTTCTGGAAAACAGAGTGCATCTCTTTGAGTTGTTTATAAATCAACCTGCATAGTTATATAAGATTCTGTATTTAATAAATATTCACTTACTGGTGCTAATTTCACTTTTGAGACAACATTGAAACTTGGCATCTCAGTAATTTTCCAGTGATTTTGGTAAAAGCTAGGGAAAGGACTGCGAATGCCAAGGAATGGAAAATGTGTGATTACATAGGTTTCTTCACATCACTGTTTTCTGTTGAAAATACTGCTGCTTACCTCATAGTACCTTCCCTCTTCTATAAGCCAAACAGCTCCAGACAATACTGTGACATGCTCACAAAGCCAGTAGGCCCTGTTCTGCTGATGGTCGGGTTTGGCCTTCTTCTACTCATCTTTATCATCCTTCAGTGTCGACAGTCAGAAGACAGAGGGGAACTGTTACTGTCACCGGTACTGGGAATAGAGACAAAATAAGAGTAAACAGATGCTTGGTGCTTCACTTTTGCCAGGGCAGACTTTGGTGGACTTTGTCCAGATTGTGCCACAGCCGTGTTTCTACCTCCACTCAGTCATTCATTTATTCCCATTTATATTTCTCTGTGGTGATCTGACAGGTTAAAGATTTCATAAATTCAGAGCTCCTAGCACAGCTGTATTCTTCAGAGGACCAAAATACTCTGATGGAGGAATCTGCTGAGCAGGCTCAGCGCCGGGATGAGATGCTACGAATGTACCAAGCCCTAAAAGAAGCCCTTGGGATAATTGGGGACATCAGCACGGCCACCGTGTCCACTCCGGCACCCCCTCCAGTGGATGATTCCTGGATACAGCACTCTCGCAGGTAAGAAGATGGCTCCACAACCCCAAGCCTGCCACGCTTGTCTGATATTTTCTGAGAGTGCTTTCCTAAACCAAGATGGAGCTACAGAAAAAAAGGAAAAGATATTTACATTCAGGAGTAAGGATCAGATTATACTAACTCCCTTCAAAATGCAGCACAGTGCATCCTCACGATGGAATGTTATATAGTCACTAAAAAGAACAAGACAGTTCTACTAAGTCCTAAAATGAAAAGATAATCCAGTTAATGGGAAGCTTTAAAAAAAAAAAAAGGAGGTTGTAGGCTGGGCACGGTGGCTCACACCTGTAATCCCAGCACTTTGGGAGGCCGAGGCAGGTGGATCACCTGATGTCAGGAGTTTGAGACCAGACTGGCCAACATAGTGAAAAACTGTCTCTACTAAGAATACAAAAATTAGCTGGGGGTGGTGATGCACGCCTGTGATCCCAGCTATTCAGGAGGCTGAGGCAGGAGAATTGCTTGAATTCAGGAGTCAGAGGTTGCAGTGAGCTGAGATCATGCCACTGCATTCCAGCCTGGGTGACAGAATGAGACTCTGCCTCAAAAAAAAAAAAAAAAAAAAAAAAAAAGGCGGTTGTAGAACACTGTGTTCTATGATATACAGAAAAGCAATTTATATATAGAGAGAGAAAATATATACTTATAGAAATGTAGAATACAGTTTAAAAAGATGCACAAGAAACTTCTATGGTTGTTTCAACAGAGTGAAGGGGTAGGGAGAGGAAAACTTACTTTTCTCCATTTACCCTTTTATACCTTTGACTTTCATAACATGAACCTGACTTATTCAGTCCAAAAATAATTTTTAAAAAGCAGGAACTTACAAAACATTTTTAGAGATTAATTCAGACAGAAAGGAGGAGTGAGCAAACTATGATTTCTCTTTTTCCTCAGGTCACCTCCTCCAAGTCCCACAACCCAAAGGAGGCCAACACTAAGTGCTCCCCTCACAAGGCCCACATCTGGCCGAGGACCAGCTCCTGCCATTCCCTCTCCAGGCCCTCACTCTGGGGCTCCCCCAGTCCCATTCCGTCCAGGCCCATTACCTCCTTTCCCCAGCAGCAGTGACTCCTTCGGAGCCCCTCCACAAGTTCCATCTAGGCCCACGAGGGCCCCACCCAGTGTCCCAAGGTAAGGCATGGAGCAGAAATTCAGGTGGTGGTGTGGCTTGGTTCTCTTCTCATAGAATGACAGACAAAATTTATTTGAAAGAGAAAATTGCAAAGATCTTATCGTACGTGTTTGCAGTTTTCACAATGAACAGAGACTATAGGAAAATTGCCAACCCTGTTATGCCATTTAAAAATCACTTGTGATCATTGAAATTTCTCATTTATCAACTGGCACAAACTAAATAGGACTAAAGAACACTGGGTCCCAATGAATGACATTTTGGCAGCTATTGGGAGAATTTGAGGACTCTGAAACAAAAGAGTTAGGGAGGATTGTAGCAAGCCGTATGTTCTATAGGTCATGTGAGTTCCATGGACTAAGGTCTTGCCTTCTCCATTACCAAAAGAATTCTAGAAAACCACTGACTTAGAGAATTTTATCCATCTGCCTTCTGAAATGTGATCCTTATACCCAGTTTTACCAATTTTCACATAGACCGAATAAATCTGGCTGATCGATCTGCAATTGTTTTTTTAAAACCTACACACAGGTATTTTAATATAGGCATGACTGTTGTATACAGTCACTAATCATATATAAGATAGATCATTGTACATTTGAATAATACATGTTGACAATTGTAAGTGGATTTTCAGGCAAAATTGTGAAACAATACAGCTAATAAATAATGGACCTAGAAACATACATAGTTGGAGCTGTAGTCTCACCTTCATACACTTACAGTCAAAATATACACAATGAATATAATCAGAGATTTTTAAGGTATAAAGTACTAAGGTTTTTTCCCCTCAAAATCAGAAATATAAAGAGGAAAGAAAATTAGCCCATACATAAAGTTAATTTTTTTTAAATTCAATTCAGGGAATTAAAATATTTATATACTCCATGAAGGACTATCTGACTTTAGACAAATCATGAAAACAGATGTGACTTCTACCCACCCCTGCAGCCTGAGCCACCTTGCCAACTGATTGTGGCACTTACGTTTTATTTTGATCTTCATGTTGTTGAGTATAATGAAGAGAAGAAGAGGGATCTTAAACTAGTACACAGAGGGTGGTACAGCAAGAATAAGCACGAGATTTACAATCAGAAGACCTGGGTTACTACTGAAGGTCTTGGGCAACTCATTTAACTCTGAGACGGAAGTTCTTTTTCTATGAAACAGGGAGAATTCAATAAAGTTGTTCTCCAAATCATATGACATGAGGTATTTGAAAGAGTTTGATACACTGTAAAGACTACAGTTGTTACCACTGTTATTTTAGTCCTAAGCAAAGAGGATATATATATACTCTCAATCCATTTTTTTTTCTCTAAATTCAATAGACTTGGCTTATAAATTATTTGGAATGGTGCTAAATTTCCAGTAATAATAGTAATAGCAACAGCCAACATTTATTGTGCTCTCAATATTACTAGGCATTGCCCTAATATACATTTTTTGTTTAAAGCTCATAACAAATAGGTTATTATCCACATTTTACAGATGCGGCAGTGAGGTTAAACAGGTTGCCCAAGGCTGCTCAGCGAGTGTCTAGTGGAGCTGGACTTTAATCCCATGCAGTCGGCTTCCAGAGCCGTTTCCTGACCATGACCCCAGGGTTTCTCAACCTCATCAGTACTGACGTTTTTGTTGTGAGGAGCTGTCCTGTGGATTATAAGATGTTTAGCAGCATCCCTCGCCTCTACCCTCTAGATTTCAGTTGCACTCCCCAGCTGTGACCACTAAAAATATCTGTAGACACTCCCAGTGTCCCTTAGGGGAGTAAAATTCCTCTCCACATGAGAACCACTGCACTGTAGTATTCAAAAAAATTCCCTTCCATGTAAAAAGCATGAATTTCAGCATTGAGCCTTGCTACAAGCAAGATCCAATTTATTATTTTAGAAAACCTCAAATTGACTGGGAAAGTGTCTGCCATTGTACCAGGAAGGTATTGAGGCCATTGGAAGAGGAAGAGTTGAGAATGGGAAGGCTGGAGTCCCATGCAGGAGCTACTTTTGTCTGTCTAGCTATGAGAAGAAACCAGAGCAACCTGGTAGTGCCTGTGCTTGGGAATGAACATGCATGTTCTGCCTGCTTGCTTGACTGCTTTACCTGTGGGTTTCAGATGAGCTGGCTTGCTAGTACCCTTCAGAAAAATCAACTTTTGAATGCTAAACTGACTTATTAAGTAGGGTGGAGCTGCCGTTGGTATTTTCCAGCTCGCACGCACGAGGCAGCCAAACGAGAATGAGTAGCCCGAGCTGGATGGCCGGTGCATGGGCAGCAGGGCTTAATGAGACTGCATTAGGGAATTTATAGGATGACAGTTGCCTTATTTGAAATTTCTAGAATACTCTCAAGTTAGAACCAGACTTTACTTGATCTGGCCGTGCAAAGAGTCCCAAATTTAAAACAGAAATGAGAGTACAGTGTAAAAGAGGAAAGTTGGTGGTTTTGTGCTGAGCCTTCAAGTTTCTGTGCTGGTTCAGCGCTTTGGGAGGGAAATCCTGGGGAAGGGGGCTGGGAGGGTGGTCACCTGAGAGAGAGCAAGAAAGACTCTGTCAGGATCCCCATGCCTGTTAAACCCAGCTTTAGATGGAGAGTTCTGACCACATAAAGTCTGTTTTCAATAAAAGTCAGAGCAGGAATCCTACCAAATACAAGCCAGAAATGGGGTTTAAGATTTCAAAAAATGAAAGAAGGAGAAAAAGAAAGGAAGAGAGAACGAGAGAAAGAAAAAAATTGAGAGAAGCGCTTGTTGAAACTTTACCATATTCTGTTTGTTTAGTATATTCTATTTCTCCTCTGTGATTTGCCTCCATTTTCTCTATCAAAAACTTAGAAAGTTGAAATGCCATTATCCATCATCTCTGGGAAAACAACCCTTTGCTTTCAGAGAAGGAAGTCTGATTTTTTCAAGTTTTTTACTTTCTTAAGGGCTCTTTCTCCTTTTGTATCTGAAAGTGGAAACCTATAACATGACAAGACAGCACAAAAGGTGTCCCGCCAGCTCCCTGTTGGGCTTTAATATGACAAAGGCAATAACTGAACTTTTAGAGACAAGAGATTCTGCCATTCAGCATGTGCTCGTGCATAGTTTTCTTCTGGATAATTCATGACTTCATTAGCAAGTTATGATCTTGACTTTTAATAGCATATATACTTTTATGTTAACCCCATTCAAAGGTAATGAAAGCACTTACATTGTACAGAAACCATGAGTGTCCTGCTTTTAATATATATATGTATATAAAATTGTATCTTTCCATTCCAGTATAAAAGGAGAGGAAGGAGAGAGGTGGTGGAGTCATTTTTGGCCCAGCTTTTCTCAGCTGCTCAAGCTGTTCTGGTTTCTGTGTATGGAGCCTTTCAGTGAGGGAGCTGGAAATATTGCAAACTACACGCCTGTTTTAATTAATTCCACTTGAACTAGAGAAGCATCTCTATCCCAAAGAGACTCACTAGTATGTATGCTTCTGTCATTAGTAAGTTGAGTATACACAAATCAGTGATTTGTGGAACATTTTCTATTGCGAAAATATCTGGATTGTCCCCTCCCCTCTCACCTCCACTCAACTTCTCTGAAGGGGCTAAACGCTGTTTGAAAATCCAGTCCCGTGTGTATTTACTTAACAAGATGATCTTAAACAGACATCACCACCTCTTTAGGGTCCCTATTCTTTTAATTGAAGATCCTGATCTTCATCATACATTAACTCTAGAGCTGATGTAACTACTTTCAGATATAGCTTCTTAAAATTAGTTAATTGGGAATCACAGTCTTTGACATTAACAGAACAAATTAACTGAGTCCGAGTGTGTTTTTCCTGGCAATAACTAACTCTGGCATTATTTCACTCATTTGTCTTCTTCCCTTTCCCTGGATTAAGCTATTTTGCAATGGTCAAAAGGGGATAAGGGTGGGAGGAAGGGTCTCCAACCGAGGAAGAAGAAACTTTTTTTTTTTTTTTTTTTTTTTTTACCTCATCACTCAATATTCCAAGCTAAAAAAAAGTTGAAAAATATAAGTACTTTTTTTGACCACCCTTGTTCACCAAGTATGATGATGTCTCTTTAAAAAGACAAAACCGAATCATTCAAAAGGATTTGGCTTTTACTTCGGCTCATCAAAATGACATAAACACAACATGGAAAGCAAGGAATGCTCCCTTGAAGGAGTCTCTGGTGAGCCCCTCAGTGAAGCTGATGTCCCACCCTGCAAGGGCAGCCCCAAAGTAGCATCAAGATGATTCCAGAGTGTGTCACTCATGCCCATCCAATGACTTAGGTGGCTTCTTTGACTTCTGTGGCACACTTTAAGAGTTTCATCGTAATCCCACATTTTCAGTAATTTATTACAAATCAACCATGCCAAAAGATTTATAAATCCTTCTACATAGGCAATCAATGCACACACATTCTTTTATTTACAAAGACAAAAGCCATTTAATCCTCCTTATAATTTAGTTTAATTTTGTTTTAAATGTTTGACCTTGATGACCTGCAGTGCTATATCTCTTTTACGTATTTTATATATTGTTATAATTGATAATTAATATAAAGTCCCTTTCACTTAGGGATAAGATCTCCTTGTTTTGTTTTGGTTTTTTAGCCAGTCCCCCAAATTTTGCATAAGGACAAATTCATGATTCTTATGAGTGTGTCTTTGAATCCCTTAAATCAAGGTTTGGTGCCATGAAGGATGAAGCTGCTGAGCCCTGAAGTCGTGGGCTAAGGGTACACGGACAATTAAGCAACTTAAGTGACTAGCCTGTGTCTGATTCCCCTGCAGTCATGTACTGAAAACCTCCTGACTTACTTTCTCCTCAACAGCCCTCTAAAAGTCTGACTTCTTTTAGCAGCTGAATGTCATTTGGACAAACGAGGAACTCATCTTGTGACTTCTGATGTCAGCCAGGAGCTTTCTATTTTTCTCACCCCTTTAAAAAACAAATACATAAATTTATCATTGGGTATTCTGATTTTTCAGGGAACAGTTTTTATTTTTAGCAACTGGCTTTAAAAGCAAGGAAAGATTTTTTTAAGTATAATTACTAAGAATAGGAACAACTTTGAGGTGTTCTTTTTGATTCTTAATATTTAAGGCATCTCATTTGTTTTGAAATCTCTAAATGTCGTTAATCATTTGTTGCAGGTTTAATATGAGTTATCATGATGCTTAATATACTTTCATGAAAATAGAATTTTGGCCACATGCTGTTCACTAAAGAAAATGTCCAATTTAATATAAGTGCCTCAATTAAAAATCCCATCAAAAGCCTCATTCCAATTTCACCATGATTCTGGCTATAACACAATTATTTCATTGGAGTGAATCAATGGTTAATGTCAAAGTTTTTAATTCTTCAAGTCTTGGTTTCAATCTAGTTTAAGTGAAAGTAAAATTAGTTTGGTGGTTTCCTTCTTGAGTCTTGCAAACTTGAGTCTACTTTACACAAACATCTCCATCCTGCCACGGTTCGGATGACTGGCAGTCTGTTTAGGCAAGGCCCAGAAACAGAATGCAAGTGTTGTGAAAGTCAGAATCTGGGAGCTTTGTAGATGTGTCAAGGTAGCCTTCAGATTGCCTTTCTGTTTTCAATGTGTCCCTTATCTCACTCTTCCAAACATCCTATGTTGTAAGAGGGTAAAAGGAAAAGGAAAATAAGAAAGGATCTACATGAGGCAAAGTACAAGTAACATAAATGCAGACAGGCAGCAGTAAATATAACAATATGCTGCTGTTAGCCCACTGGTAGCTGGCATTAAGCTAACCAAACACAACTGCTTCCACATCCCATGACAAATAATAGCAAATAGCCCTGTCATTATTCTCTTTGGGACTCTAAATTGTCGAAGCTTCACCCATTACAGGGAAAGCCTTCCTGAGTTTCAGGGGACCCAGCCCTGCCCTGAGTTTCACCTGACTGATAGAGGAAAACAGCCAAGACAGGAGTCTGGCAGAGAAGCCACTGGCCAGTGAAAAATGCACAGTAAAGGATTATTATTCTTCCTGTGAGCAGTCAGCAGCAAATTGTCACCAGTTGGAATCTGCTGAATGTTCCTATATACAAGTTAATGTTAGCTGAAAGAAAGGGGGTTTAAAAAAAAAGTTTTGCCCAGTGTAAGCAGATACAGACTTGTAGACGACACACAAGCTAGTACTTCTATTTCATCACTGCACTTTTTTGTTTCCCTCATTGTAAGAAAAGAATGATTTTTACAGGGAAACCTTCACATTCAGACAGTTCTTGTTAAATGGTATGTTTTTAACGACTTCAATGATTCATGGTGTGACATTGTTCATAGCTCTTTCACCTCTAAATTTTATCCAAGCAACAAATTAGAAGAAAGGACTCCTGGGGGCTTCTTCCTTCTTTCTGTGAAAGATTGGAAGCATTTTTTTTTTTGAAACGCAGTCTCTATCACCCAGGCTGGAGTGCAGTGGCGTGATCTCGGCTCACTGCAACCCTTGCCTCCCGGGTTCAAGCGATTCTCCTGCCTCAGCCTCCTGAGTAGCTGGGATTACAGGCATGCACCACCATGTTCAGCTAATTTTTGTATTTTGAGTACAGATGGGGTTTCACCATGTTGTCCAGCTTGGTCTCGAACTCCTGACCTCAGGTGATCCACCTCACCCTCCCAAAGTGCTGGGATTACAACCATGAGCCACCGCACCAGGCCTAGAAGCAAAATTTAAATAACGTTTACTAGAGTTACTTTAGCCAATAAGAGCCAGGAAATTAAAAATGAAATCGTAAATGCTGCATCTTTCACTCAGAAACGTGCCTTACATGCATATCTCCAGCAATATAAGAAAAACATTGAGGATTTAGCTGATGGTTTGATGGCTTTTGCCTGCCTGTCATAACTTTATTGCTGCTCAAAGGTAGAATTTTAAAACACTCAACTTTGAAATCCTTTAGCTTACTATTGCCAGTGTATTGTTAAGTGTTGTCTGGGGGAACCTCTGAATCTAAACACATATTTACACCCTTAAGTTGCCAAATTAAATCCATCTGGCTTACCAAATGCTGTTGCCAAAAAACTATTACACTTTTGGTGTAGCCAATATTTTAAACGTGGGGGATGGGAGGGCAGTGTTGAAAGGAATTAGATTTGATAGAATTTACATGTGCATTGATGCCACATTATTTAAGTATTTATATCAAGTTTAGATCCCATGGCAACTCTGACCAAGAAAGAACTCCTACACAAGGCAAAAAGTCTAAAGCTACTAGGTATTTAGGCAGTCTCCTCATGGCACTTTTTGCCCTGTGGCTCCTTTTCAGGCATCACAACCACACCATAGGCAAAAACCACAAATAGCAAATACTCTAATTTCTTGAATTATTTTTTAACTATTCCTATAAGCACTAGGAAATGCCCACTCCTATTTTCTGGTCAAAGTTATCAGCTCATGTGAATCGTAGAAAGAATACATTCCATCCAACGATCTGAAAATATGTTAAATCAAAATGGCAAGTAGCAAAATTTGCAATCACTCATAATCCATAGCAAGGTAGGGTCTTCCTAATTTCAGTTGCTTAGAGACATGTAAAGTTCCAAATGTTCATAAAGTCAACTTTTTCTCCTATTGGGAATTAATTTAAATATTAGAAAACAGGAAAAGGTATAAGTACTCATCTTAAATGTGCAAGTTAATATGAAATTTAGAAATAAGCCCCATTCCTTTCCTGCTTCTTTGGTAGAAGGGCTAATGTACCAACTAAGAGAGAGAATAAGCTAAAGGTCTGGATAGCCACAAACTAAATACACCCCCACAGGAGAATCCCTAAGCTTCTATGGTAATTTTGAAACTAAGAGAAAATAAGGCAGTATGAGAAGGCATTATGCTGCTTTAAATATGACTTGGGAAATGGTCTTATTTTACAATCAAATATACCACTTGCTTCCATCATGTAAATATTACCAGTATTTGGTTTCAGATTTTTGTGAGGCAATATTATCTAAATTTACTGTTGGTCTGTATACTTAAATATATAACATTTGGCCGGGCGCGGTGGCTCAAGCCTGTAATCCCAGCACTTTGGGAGGCCGAGACGGGCGGATCACGAGGTCAGGAGATCGAGACCATCCTGGCTGACACGGTGAAACCCCGTCTCTACTAAAAAATACAAAAAAAAAAACTTAGCCGGGCGAGGTGGCGGGCGCCTGTAGTCCCAGCTACTCGGGAGGCTGAGGCAGGAGAATGGCGTGAACCCGGGAGGTGGAGCTTGCAGTGAGCTGAGATTCGGCCACTGCACTCCAGCCTGGGCGACAGAGCGAGACTCCGTCTCAAAAAAAAAAAAAAAATATATATATATATATATATATATATATATAAAACATTCATTTGCAGTATTTCATTTATCTCAAAAGATTAGTGTATATCTCATCTAGAATGAGACCTCTTATGAGAATAGGAGATGGGAAAGCCTTTTGAAGGCATTTGGCAGTCCAGAGAGTCTGCAATGAAATTGTTCCACTCAGGAATCGGTATTTATGTAAGATACATTCTGTACCATGTGTATTTTTTTGTTTATATTAGGATAATTCTCAAAGTCAATTTTAAGAGTGAATGAAATTTTTCACTCAAGTAAATCTACCCTTAAGTAGCATCATGCTCAAGGGCCTACACCAGAAAGTCTGCCCCACTACTCTCACTATTACACCATTCACTGAGGAAAAGCTATAAAAACTGAGGAAAATGTCTACTTATTTTTTAAAACAACGAGAAATGCTTTTTGCTTCTCAGTAGTGTTGGAAAATATTTTAATAACTAAAATAATAAAACTTCATGTGAGGCAAATTCCACCTTAATTATTGCCTGTTGGGGTGGAAAAATTAAGGAAACATTAGTAAATGTGTTAACTAGAAAAACCACTGTAGTAATTTCCCGCCAAATACCTGGGTCTAAAGTCAAAATAAAATCTGTGCTTTGCATATGATTTGCATGAAAATAGACTTACAGTTTTAGCTCTAACAATAGTACCACTTAGGACTAAGATGAATGGACCAGAAAAACCCCTGCGATTCATCAGTAGACTATGATTAGCTTACTTCAATGTTCTATAGTTCCGTTTGGAATCTTTAATGAGGGATGTTGATATAATTGCTCGATTCATTTTAATATTTCAAACACTCTAAATTACTCCATCACTATCTTAATAATTAATGCCTGAAAACTCATACTTACATTGAAAATTGATTTTAAAGCACAACATCTTTGAATAACACATTGATATAGTGTTTCTGGTGTTTGCTTAAAACTTTGGTGTATAATTTTTTTTTTTTTTTTTTGAGACGGAGTCTCGCTCTGTCACCCAGGCTGGAGTACAGTGGCGCGATCTCCGCTCACTGCAAGCTCCGCCTCCCGGGTTCACGCCATTCTCCTGCCTCAGCCTCCCGAGTAGCTGGGACTACAGGCGCCGCCACCTCGCCCGGCCAATTTTTTTTTTTTTTGTATTTTAAGTAGAGACGGGGTTTCACCGTGTTAGCCAGGATGGTCTCGATCTCCTGACCTCGTGATCCGCCCATCTCAGCCTCCCAAAGTGCTGGGATTACAGGCTTGAGCCACCGCGCCCGGCTAACTTTGGTGTATAATTGATTACATCTTATAGATTACTTTTTTTTTCCTGGTATTTTCCTCTTCCAACTTAGGACTTTTTTGCCATATGTGGCTATTTGATGTCTATTGTTCATTCACAACCTTCTAGGTGACTGAAAAATGCATGGAGTTACTCATGCCAATAATTATTGCTACTGAATTGTTCCAAAGTCTCCCTTCCTGCAGAGAAAGAAGTTTCAGTAAAATATTCTAGAGGATTACAAATAATCTTTGCAGTTCATAAATACTTTCATAGGCTCCATTGCTCTTCACAGTTTTCAGTTAGAATGTTATTTTTGTCATGAAAGTTTGCATTTATATTTCTTTTCTGTGGATTGCTTACCACTTATTAAAATTAAAATGCATTTTAAGATGAAACATTATGTACCTAGAATACTGAAGGTAGCACTGACCATTGTCTTCTGTTCAGAAAGCAATGTTGAATTGGAAAAGCAAGATTTTGGAATATTCCTTTTTACTGCATTGTCATTGCGCCCTTCCTCTCTACCCTAGTCCTTCTGATCTCCCTTGTCTCTCAGATGATCCCTACACCCAATTATACAGAACAGTCTTCCTCTGGTTACTTATATCGAACACTTGCCTGCTAGCTGTGTTTGGCAGGCCAGCAGGATGAGGTAATAATCAGAAGAAAATGTTCTGGTTTATTGGCCTCATCCACGTACAACATTATTCAATACAGTTCTCTGTGGGTGAGAACAGGGTTGCTTTGAGATCCCCTGGTCTAATGTTCTGTAGTAGTGAGGAGGAACAAAACTGTAAACTTTTTTGATCTCTTCTAGAATAATGGTAAGATAAATGATATCTGCTTGGCCCATCCTTTCAGTAATGTTTACAGGCAGTTAGATGTATGTGAAAATGAGAGCCTTTCATTTATAAACATTTTGGTTTTACTCTTTCCAAGTTCAGCCGTCTTCTTAAGTACAGCCTCCATGGTCAGTACAGCAGTGTTTTCCTAAAAGCATATTTTGTGAACAATTTCTCCAGGATGATGGTAGTTTTTGTAAGACAGATGCCTAAAAGACATATGGTTTTCATAGATTTTCCGTCTAGACTAGCTTTATTTAGTGACTTTTGGTCTGAATTGGTCTAGTTAAAGTTTCTGTAGGAGCTTGTATAAAAATTTAAAATGTGGGCATACCATTAAGGTGTAAAACAAAAGTTTGACTTCTTGTTGGCAAGAGATTAAAACGGATTGGTTGAAAATTTCCTTCATGTTAAGTAATTCTGATCATCTTATAGGCCTACTCATCTATTCCGCCCTTACAACACTGTCCAAAATGGAAAGGCTTACCCTAAAAATCCCATAACTGTTAAATTCATATACTCCTCACTGTTCTTGAGTAAATTCTTTGTGTTCCAGTTTATGTGTGTGTGTGTTAGAAAGCCCTAATTCTTTCTGCAGACTCTTTACATGGCCCAGGGGACATATGATTCTTTACCCTTTTAGCACCAATTTTTACAAACACAGCATTTCTCTCATTTAAAAAAAGCATCTGACAAGCCACTGAGTAGAAGTGACGGAACCTTTAGGAGTTTCATACTGCCTTCAACCAACAATGAAAATTCTGTTTTTAAATGCGTTTCAAATTCTTGAGCCAGTGTCAAAGACTCATTTAGAAACAATATGACATGTTCAGAGGAAAAGAATTACATCTAGTCTTGCCCAGAAATCACCCTTTTGCTCCCTCTTTTGTAAGAGCTAATACTGCAGACCAGTCCCATCTTAACTGCATCAGAAAGAGGAGGCTCGTGGAAGGGAGGAAATGTGGGCTGTTCTGTCTCCACGAGTATCATTGCTTGGCTTCCTTGGCTTCTCACGAAGCATTTAATTGGACTTAGTCACATATTTGTTCACTGACATGGCAGCCTGCAAGGCATAATGCCTCTCTGTTTTTCTCTGTTTGCTTTAAAAATTTTTGTTTTTAAAATTTGAGCTCTAAAGCATGTTAGAGCTCCTCCTGCTGGATTGGAAAAAAAAACTGGGATGATTAATAAATGGTAATTCTTTTTCTTCATATTTGCCACCTGGGCAAATAGAAGTGACAGAAGCCTATCATGTGGTGCACTTAAAACTGACCTTTTAATTCATCAGGTATTAAGGTCAGGCAGAAAGAAAATGTTGATGCTACACAACTCATCTCTCAGTCTTCAAATTCCTCATGCTCTTTTTTGTTGCTGTTGTTAAAAAAAATAAAAGGAATAGGAAAGGTTATTTTTCTATCAGTGTTTCTAGTTACATAGTTACCCCAAGTCACATCCCCATGCTTGAAAGGTTCTTGCTGTCTCTCAGAAAGCGACAAAAAGTTTTTTCCATCTTCCCAAAGCAGAAATGAATTGTACAGTCATGTAGAGATTTGAAGTGTTGCCTTTTTCCTCCCTATCCTTTCTTCTTTTTCCTTCTTCCTCCTGAATTCCTCCTCCTTCTCAGAAGCAGACACTTGCCTCTCCCAGTAGCTAGTTCTCAGCACCTCCTTTCTTGCCTCCTCCTTCCCCTAAATGGTGGCAGTTGGCCTCCCCTTCTCCTGGTACCTGAAGTGGGAGTGACGAGACGGATCAGAAAAAGGTTTACCCCATTCACCATCAGTGGGAGTAGGTTTCTACAGCACATAAGTTTCTGGAGGTCTCTTTAGGAATAAGAGAGAAAGGAGGGGGGATGGAAGGGAGATAGGAAGAAAGGAGGGAAGGAGGGAAGGGGCAGGAAAGGAGAAAAGGAGGGAAGGAAGGAGCAAAGGAAAACAAAATCACTTGTAAATCTCTGTAAAACCACTTCCTTTCTCTGCATGCTTTCTCACACTGTATCCCTCTTGCCTTCTGCTGCTCTGCGGTTCTTTGTTTCTTTTAGCTCTTTCCTCCCCCCAGTTTATCTTCTCAACGATATAGTACAAAGGCCAAAATACTTAAAAGTTAATCTCAAAGTAATGCGTTTTAGAAATCATATTTTAATACAACTAAAAATCCTCTGTGTTACCTGTCTCATGACTTTATTAGGACTTGGGACAAAGGAAGTCATTTGGTATTTGTGATAAAGAATAAGACAACCCTTGATTTCTCAAACTTCAGTACTTTCTGGCTTTCTTTCCTTTGCACATACCTTTTCTGTTCCTGGAATGCTAGTCCCCTTAACTTTCTCTGCTTTCTGGAAGTCCTTCCAACCTCTCATCCTCCTTCCAACTCTAAGCTAGGACTCCAGGTGTTTCTGAAACTCCCGAAGCAACTATTTTATCATAATCCTACTGTGGTCATGTTAACTTGTCTCTCTCCATCTCAATAAGAAACTACTTCTGGGCAGTGACTGTCTTTATTTCTGTCTCTACCTCTTAACACAGTACCTAGCACATAAGTAGGGCTTACTGAGGGGATGAAGGAATATAAAAGGAATTGACTTGCAAGCCTCAATTAAAATTTATTTTGGAACAAGCCCGATACTTATTTTAAAAACCAATTTAAACACACTTTCTTGTTCTATTATATTGAAAAGCTTGCCTGAGTGAATGTTGTAAAATTCTTTCTACAAATCGTAAACCTGAGCAGAGTTAATGTGGGTAAATCATCCTTTAAGATGCTTTTCTGCCACAACCACAGAAGTGGTTATATTAGGCACCGTACGTATGGGTGAAATCCAAGTCAGATATGTAGGACAATGTAAAGAACGTGTGACAAAGCAGATTATATTACCATTTATTTCAGAGGCTAATTTATACAGGATATTACCTTCATCAAAAAATTGTATGTTTGTATCATCAAAAAATTGTGAACTATTTTTCTCCCTATGTTCTGATTTCAAATTCCATGAGTTGATTCATATTTTCCCAATGACATATATTATAAAATCATGGGTTCATTTTCACAGGGGAAAGAAATGCTGGCTCTAATACACAGCAATAATCATATTAGAGAATTCCTTAAATCCTTTAAGTGGGCTCCAAGTTCTGTGTTCTTTCCAGCATCTACTGTAAACTACTCTTGTATAGTATTGGCTCATTCTGTTACTAAAGCCAAAAATTCCAAAAATATGCTGAATAGCACCCTATAGTATTTCTTACAGTAAATTACAAAATATTATCTTCCATGTGGACAAAATCATGACTGTTACAGCATTTTTCTGACTTTAGCCTCATACCTTCTAGATATGTAAAACCTATTTGTTAAATAAATGCCCAAAATGAGAAGTAGAATGCAAATACATTGCTGAAATTTAAAATGCAATGTCCCAAAGTTTGTTCTCTTAGAGCAGACATTCACAAGAAGAAGCAGGGGTCCTTCATCATAGCTGCCTTCCATTTTACCTAGAGGTGTGCTCCGACCCAATTTATCTTTGGGCCCATTCACACTCATTGATCTACCACTTGGGACACTGCCCTCAGCAGGTGCTATGGAAAGCTGCAAGAGGTGTAGGAGTAATCTCGGTTCATAGAAGGTTTTGAATATTGTTCAGATGATAAGATATGCATGCACACCTAAAACTTAAAAAAAAAAAAAAAGATGCAAGCATTAAATGATTCAAGAGGGTCATTGAGAAGTAAAGCATTTCAATTCCTAAAAACACAGAAAATGGTTTTTGTAGATAAAACCCTTCGTTTTTTTAATCATAAATAAGTTAAAAAATGGTAGGCAAGTTGATATCAGATTCTAGTGGCCCTTGGAAACTTGGGATGTATAACTCTCCCTTGATCCTAGATGTATGTAAACTGAATTTTGAGAGTTATATTTTAAACTTTCAATTATAATTTGTAAGTAAAACTTGCAGTGTAAAAGAAGCTATTGCATATCCTTTTAATGCAAATAACTACCCTTTTAAGCAGATATCTTCTCTAAAAATGTCAGTCTTCGTATGTCTTTTTGAAGCCTTTCTTTTAATTTGGGTCCACCTAACTAATTATGTTGGACTTCAATCCTACCCTCTCCAAAGATTAGAATTTGGAATGCACCTTGAGAGATGCTTACCTTCTATTTATTTTCATAAGCAAATACAAGCTTCCCTAAGCAAGTAGTAGTTATTCTTCTGGTAATGACTAACAACAACAACAACAAACACTATAGTACAGTATCTTGGTCTTTACAACATAAGGCTAAAACTGCTTTCACCCATGCTTAAGTCTAATTCCCAAAGGTATCAAAGTGTTTCTACAATATTTCTTCATCCTTCTTAAGATTTTCCAGCACTTTCTCTTTTTGTTTTTACTTTACCTGGCAAGTAAATTGAATTGCTAATAAAGCAAAGTAAAAATCTTTTTTTTTACTGAGCAGTGGTTTCAAAGCATAATCCCAGGACCAGCAGCATGTGGGAACTTGTTAGAAATATCCTACCCCATTAGAAACGTTGGGTGGCACCCAGCAAGCTGTGTTTTAACAAGGCTTCCGGGGAATTCTGATGCAAGGTCCAATTTGAGAACCATTGCCTAGAGCATGTCAATCTAACTGCCCAATAGAAAGAATTCTGCACTGGAAGTCATGAGATCTTAGTGCAAGCATAGGAACGGAAGAAGAATGAGCTACATAGGCCCATTCTGGCTTACACATTTACCAGTCAGATAATTCCTGCTTCCCATCCTAAGGAGAAATAAGGGCAGGGACAGAAAGACCAATCCATTTCACAAATCAGTATTATGCTAGCTGGAGGCAAGAAGCTAGAGGAAAGGTGGTTTTCACACCCACCCCACAAACTGATACACCAAAGCAGTTTGCCCTATTGAGGTCTCCCTTAACTCCCGTTAAAATGGGCCTCTTATCATGAACACTCAGGACCAGCTAATCCAAAGAAGAGCAGATGAAATCTTAGTTCTTCTATTCTTAAAAGACAATAAAATAAGGCAAGAAAACAATGATGCATTCTTCTCTCTTATCGGTAAAGCCAGTTTCTCCCCCACAATGCCACCCACCCTGCATGAGCATTTGACTTTCTTACAAAATTTGTCATTGTCCGCAATACTGCAAACAGTCCATCCCTGCAGCTACAAATACAACTTCAAGTATTACATCTTTCCCTTTGATTTGAAAGAAGAAACTTGGCTCTTCTATGTAACCATAAACCGCCCACATACAACACAGTGTTTCAATAAATACTAAGTGATACAAGATGCTCCATTTCAATATAATGCCTTACTTAACGAAGCTCATCACTAAACAAAGCAACTGAGGAAAATTTAGTACAAAACAATAACTTTGCTTTCCCCAAAACAAACTGTCTTGTGAGGTGAATGTCTTTGGAAACTCTTTGAATGGTTAGAAGCTGGACCAATGAAATGAACTTTAACAGTAAACTTTAAATGTTTTCTGGTGTTGAAGTTGGCAAACATCTTAGCATTGCATATTAAGAAAATTCACCCTGAATTGCTTTCTAGTAGGGTTGTACATACAGATTTTTGTTATTGTTTTAGAAAAAAATAAATAAAATGCTTATTTCTTCTGCAAGGGTTAGTGAGGAGCTCTTTAGGATTTTTAATTACTAAGTACATATATGGGTTCCTTTAACTGAAACTAGGCATATTTCCAAGATATCATAGTTACTTTGAGAGAACATGAACATTTTATCTTTTATTCTTTTAATTATTAATTCACCATCTAGCTATGCAGTGCCTATTGAATGCATGTCCCTAGGGACATCCTTAAAGGGCTCATAATGAATAAGTTATCCTGATTGATTGATTGATTGATTTGGGAAAAAACAATACTATGAACCACAGGCCATGCTAAGTTATGGGACATGGTAGTGAATAAGACTAACAATAGACCTGGCATATAGCAGAACCATATGTTCTCCTCATCTCCTGTCCTGACTTCTTTCTGCAACTGCCTACTACTATTGTCCTCTTGTCCCAGCCACATAGTCCAAGGATTAAAGCAGATATTAATGAGAATTTACTGTGCCATGAGAGTACTTAAGTCTTTCTATTCTCTATCCACACCATTGAATTCTTCCCTTCAGTCACCATCATTTAAGTTCCAGTTTCACTCATTATAGACCTACATTCCCTTACTTCCAAGTTTTATATGCAGCAGTTACAATCATGTTTGCCATTACTTTGACCACATTATTGTATTTTCAGACTTCCCAGAGTGTATTCTCAGACTCCGAATTATAAAATTTTGCCCTATTTTTCCACTTAAAATGGAGTACTATAACAAAGCTACTTGCATATTTGTTTTATTCCACTCATCTTCCATTCTGAATAGATGCTGAGCTCTTTAAAGTCATGTAGCATGAGGCAGTCCACATATTAGATGCTCAATAAATAATCTCTGCAATATATAACTGGAAGTCTTGACATAGATCATCTAGTCTGATTGTACAATTTGGCAACTGGAGCTAGAATCCACATTTTCTAACTTCTGATCCAGGACTCTTTCTATGTAAACATAGTACCCATACATAAGCTTCTGACAAATGCCTTAAAAGTGTAGCATCCTTGGCCTCACTAGACCTACTCACCTTGATCTAGCCTAAACTCTAGCCTAGTTAAACATCTTGTTTAGGCACTTTTCAGTCATTTCTTCATTTGTCCATTATTCAACAAATACTTAACCACTGCCTTCTAATCACATTGTACCAAATGCTGAATATATGTAATAAACGCAAAATATGTAGTCTCTTTTCTCAAGGAATTTTGAATCTATTTGGGGGACACTGGTAATAATCTAATAAATAAATACATAATCACAAACAGGGTTACTTGCTATGAGAGACACAAACATGAAGTAATAGAGGAAGGCAGAGGAAGTGGGGAAAATTATGGGATGGTCCAGAAGGACTGAGGAATAACAGTTAAGCCAAGAACAAAAGCATCAAAAGAGAAGTCAGTTTCATTCCTTTCTCTCTTGGCTACAAGCCTTGATACAAGCTATTACATATTCATGAAATGATTTCCAATCCATCATGCCATGCTGTATCCTACTTCTCACTGAATTTGTAGTCTAAAATCAACTTTTTAATTTAATGAAATCCCCTAATTAATTCCATTATCAAAACTTCTGGTAGAATTTCCCTCCTTAAAGTTCAAATTCTGGCCATTTCTCTCCTCCCACCAGCCAACTGGTTAATTGCTAAGAATATATTTCCATAGGGTACATGATTATTTGTCAAACTCCCTGAGGGCAGGAGGCTTATTATTTGGTATTTATTCCAAATATCTACTAAAGAACTGAGCAGTCAGATACTTTAGAGTCGCTAAAGATATCAATCCTACATGTCACTTTAGCTACTTTTTTTTTTTTTTTTGCTATGGCCATGATTTACTCACAAATATCCTTGTATTTATAAGACCAATGGATATCACAAGCATTCATTAGTTATTTATTGATTCTAGGAGGAACTTTCTTTCATTCAGTTATCAAACATTCAGTGACTGAATGACAAGCAGTGAGCTAGATACTGCAGTTACATGAAGATGATTAAGACATAGCTCATTTCTAATCAGTGAAGATAATAGAGCCTAATTAGAGTTCAGTGTGATGACTAATAATAGAGATTTGTTGAGATACTGTACGAACAACTGTATCAGGAGAGGGGAAGGCAGGTCAGAGAAGACTTCACTGAAGTAAGTCCTGAATGATTAATTAGTAGTCTCAGAAGATGACCAAAATGACACTGAGAATGTAATTACATGTATGAAACAAGTTCAGTGGGTATGACCTGTGGCCTTCAGAAACTTCATATCAAAGATGAAAATTATGCAGATTCAAGATTCAGGACATAAGTTAAACATATATGGCCATTTTAAATGAAAATAAGGCTGGGTACCATGGCTCATACCTGTAATTCCAGTGCTTTGCCCCTCCCTAAAGAAAGATTTCCTTTAAAGCCTCTTAACCATTTTTCAAGTGCATGAGGTAAAAGGAACTCTACTAATATCTATGAGTTTGTGCCTAAATCGTTAATGTTTTCACCATTAGTCAACAATATCTCTTCTGCTTTGATTTTTCCTTGACTGTGTAATTTAATTTTATAGTTCCATGATTTTTCATCAACATTTCATAATTGCTTTCTTACATTTTTCTAACTTTACTTCTTCATACCTGAGAAAGGACATTCAGTTTGATCAATTTAGAGTTTCTAATACAGAAGAAAATTTTATGACTATAATTCCAGAAGGAGTCTTTCTGAAAAAATCAGTTGCAGAGTTTTATCAAAAAGAAACATTTCAATTTATAGACTTTGTCAAATTTGTGGGGGTATAAAATGACTACCCAAGATACCACATATGAAGTCAAGTACACAAATACACTAAAAAACTTATTAATATATTCAGTAAATAAATGTAGAAGCTTGAGGAATAAATAATATAATAATAAGTAATAAATAATATTGCTTAGTAATGTTGAGACTCTCAAATACAGTAATATTTCATTATCTCAAGTACGTTTGCTCAGTAAACTCAGCTACCAGAAACATCACTGCCAACTAGAAAGTGAGTAATACTACTATTAGTAATACTAAAATCTTTAAGACCCAAAATAGGAACTAGAGCTCCTGCAATTTAAACAGGCACTCACACTAAGCCTATTTACACTTGCTACAGAGAACTCTAAAGCCTTGCTTTTCTGATTTTTAGTGCTCTGCAAATTACAAGCATAATATAGAACAAACTGGAGAAAGTTATAAAGGCAATGAGAAGTGATAATATCCTGAAAGAAAAAGAAGAGGAAAATTATATGTGAGAAATAAAAATTCAAAAACCATCATTGTCTGAAACAATATACTTTATTAGTTCCTGAGTTCATTCTATGTAATTATTATATTATATTGGCTAAGATATGTGCAGTATGTTTCAGATGGCTTTCAAATAGTTTCATATTTCTTATTAGTATTAGAAGGAATGACTTCAGTTTTGAGAAAGATTTGCATATGAAAAAATACGTAATTTTCATTAAAACTACTAGATAAATGAAAGGTGACAATGTTAAAATCATTACAGATCGTAACCACTTCTGCTGGCCTGTATGTGCATGAGCATGTGTGTAATGGCTCTTTCTCAGTGTCCTTGGAACAATGTTCTGCTAGATGTTCTACTTGTTTCTTTACCTTTCTCTTTCTCTCTTTCTAGCCGGAGACCACCCCCATCACCAACTCGTCCCACTATAATCCGCCCACTAGAAACCTCCCTGTTAGACTAAATGAAGTGTCTGGCATGGCAATTAATCACTAATGAATTATGTGAAAGCAACATATTTGATAACCATTGCAGTAAATCATGAGTAGTCGCATGTGTGGACATCAGTAGGCAAGTAACCAGTTTTACTAATGCGTTCATCACTCATCTTCATTGCTCATGGTACGTCAAACCTTCAGGGTTTGACTTGAAAACTGCTGACCTTTAGCGGCTTTATATGTTGTGCTGACCAAGGTAGGTTTGTATAGCAGCCCTATACTTTGGGGATCATTTGCCTACCATGGCATATATTTGAAATTGCTTTGGACAAGTTTTCTAGGCTATCTACCAGGTAGCTCATGAAATATAATTATTCAAATATGAGATAGTGGGCTTAGACCTAAGCCATACATATTTCTTTTCCCACATTCTGTTTAGGATGAGAGTAATTCTGTTGTCTACCTTGAATGCTACTACCTACTCCATAATTGCCTATTTAGCTCCTCTTTTCTTCCTTTTTATGTCATAAGACTGCTAGGAAGTGATTTTTTAAAATTAGGACTCCTTAAGAATAAACTTTTCCAGAAGCACGAGGTAGTTTGCAAAGGAAAAGTCTGCACTGTTTGCTCTGAAGAGCTTCTCCTCATTCCAATGTGTTTTGCTTCATGCTAGAAGCATATGCAACAGTGAATAAAAGCTTCTTTTTTTGTTAATCAGTCAATACATTTGGCTAATTAGTTTCAGAGTTCAAGGAAGAAGCAAAATATCACATCTCTAGAAGTGTTGGGAAAAATGTAATTTTTTTCTTTACTTATATTAACCTCATGGTGGATTACATTGAAGGCTGACATGGATAATGTTTACTTTTCTATTTGCTCTAATTTTTGGCATAGCTAACTACACTTTGATACTAACTCCAGTTTTACTATTATTATTTTGGTTGGAGAAAAAAATCACTCTTTACATGCTAATTTGTAATCCTGATATGTAAGAATTTATCCTACCTTTGAAACAGGTTCAGTGTAACTTTGTATCCATTAGAGGCTTTCTTAATAAATCTTGAGGCTATGGGATAATCACATTTAAAGAATGCTTCCTGAAATGAAGTCAGTAGAAGATGACATGGGATAAGAGCAGAGCTCACACTTTTACAGTTGTAGTATTTCAAAGTCCCTATCCAGGCCACTCCAGAAAAGGGTACTGAAACATCGAAATCTAAAGCAAATTTGCAATTTCTTAAGATTTCTAAAATTTACCAGAACAGTTTAGCCTGGGGGTTAATAGTTCAGTATTGAGGCTACATTTTGGACTACTTAGGACCGGATGATTCACATGTAGGAAACAGCCAGAAGCCAACTGGAATTTTTGTGTGCTAACTGTTCCCAGACAGCAGAGCAAGTATTCACTGAGTATGGGTGTCCCATGACGCTATTTCATATTCTACAGAAGTAAATCAGGTTTCACCAACTGAAATGTCTCCCTTTGAAAGTAGCAAACATGATTTGTATGTTAACTTAACTTTCATTTCCTGTGTAGTTTATACCCAGAGCAGATACTCATAAAGTAAAAACTTTTAACCATTATTAAAAAGAGAACTTGCTATGTTGAGTGGTGGTGTATTGACCTTCTTCTAAAGGCTTACGGCTAGCCCATTTATAATTGGTAAAAATCACAAAATACAAGATTTACCTAAAGGTCATTTCAACTTTTAAGGTTACAAGTGATTGTATAAAAACATCACAATCCTAAATCCTCTCGTATCTCACCCCAAACCCCAAACTGGGGAAAAAAGTTAACTCTTTGTGAATGGAACCAATGTGCAAGATACATACTACATTTTAAAAATAGTGTCTCAGCTAAATGGAAAAAATGTTAAGCAAACATCCATAGTAAAACAAATAATCTTCAGTGAGATATTTTTATAAAACTTCTTGTTTTTAGGATTCCCTTTGCTTCTTCCTTTGAATTCTCTAAAATAGGCAGCTAACAGATTATATACTTCAGGGTTTGGCTTTGTGCTAAATGTGGTTTTGTGTTTTGCTGTATTTCAAAATTTTCCTTCTGTTAAAGGAAAATATTGTGAATAACCACTGGTGTGTTCTTAGATCAGCACAA